>NW_008354281.1:515396-548515 GCF_000622305.1 Nannospalax galili
TTTGAAATATATAAATCTGTATCAGTTTCTAGTATGTAGTGTAACATAATTTAATTTAAAAATATCTGCTACTTGTATGATTCTTTAGTATAACCAAATATCTATAAAAGTTTGGGACTCCATACTATAATGAGCTAAGTAAGTTAGTACTGTATAATTTGAAATAGACTGTCAAAACAGATGTGATACTTTTGATATTTGAAGACACATACCTAAGACCTTTGCCCCTTGATTTGGTCCTTCTGGAAGAGGCCATTCTGGGGTAGAATGATTTCCTCTAAGTATGATCTGTAATTCTCCTTTAAAAGGGTTATCTTCCCAGCCACCAATTAATCTACCTCCCTGAAGTAAAACAGAAAATTGTTAACACTTAAAAAAATGGGCAGAAAAAAATTTCACTCATATAAAGGGAAAAGGGAATTAAGAAGTCACTGGATCCTTATTATATAAGTCTTTCAACTGGAAGTGACTTTAACCCATTTGCCTTAGGATAATCTACATGCTTTTTCCAAAGTCAGTCAAATCTGCTTACTGTCAGAGTTGGACCCAAAATTAGATCTCCTAAGACCTAAACTAGCTGTGTTTGAGGAGATCACACTGCATGTTCTTCTATCTACACTAACGATTTATGAATTTTTATTGCTAATACTGATGACTATCATTAGATACTTGCTGACTATAGGTCAAGCTAAAGTGAGACTTCATATACACTAATTATGTAGTTGTCCTTCATACTAAATTAAGGCTACATCTAAATTCTTATTTCATAGGTGATAAAACTGACACTGCAATAAAAGAGTTCAAATAAATTACCTGAGGTTACCCAACTAATAAAGAGTGAAGTAAGGATTTAGTTGTAGCTTTAATTTACCTTAAAGCCCATATATTGGACCAAAATATTGCACTCTTTAAAGCACCAAACACAGTTTCTTCACTTTATCTGTTTATAAGGAAAAGCTACTAAATGCTTTTTGATAGACTACTTTAATGAATTCTTTGAGAATTCGATACAGTGTATTTTGATCCTATTCATTCTCCATTCCTCCACCAGCTCCTCCTAGATCCATGCCCCTCCTCACCCCTGGCAATTTCATGTCCTTTTTATTTTTTAATAACCCACCGGGTCTAGTTTGTACTGCCCATATAGTCATGGGGATCAGACATTTGGCCAAGAATTTGGGAGCTCAGGCCCCAGGGGAGAACCCACTATCATTATTTTGCTGAATGGACATAGTACCAAACTGTCCTCTAAATTTGTATCTCCATACCCATAGATTAGCGAAGGTCATCAGACAACTTTCTTTGGGTAATAAATACTTTTTTAAAAAAGTCCTTAATAGATTTTTGTCTAACTATTCTTTTCGTAAATAATAATAAAGGGTGATAGAACAACTAAACTGATTTTGTTATTACATGTTCAAGGCCACCTGAGGTTCATGAAAGAATGGGGTGACTGTTCCAAACAATTAAAGCATTTTATTAGTCCACTTTTGCTTTTATATTTTTTCTATATCCATCTGTTTTTAAGAAATACTGTGTTTATTTCTTTTAAAATGTTTTAAAATTTTCTCCCCAGAACTCCTAAGGATTTGGTGTTTGTTTGTACAAGCTCACTGTTTAGCTTTACCTAATAATAATATGAATATTTTAAGTAGAAAACCTTATACTCAAGAGTATCTTGATAATTTTTTCATAATTCAAAGAACAGAAATATACTGGATGTAACTGACACATGCAACTGACCCTTGCATTTTCTAGACTAGAGCAGATAGATAGGCAGGTAGATAAGTGATGATAGATAGATGATAGATAGATAATAAATAGATGATAGATAGATGATAGATAGATAGATAGATAGATGATCT
Source organism: Nannospalax galili (assembly GCF_000622305.1). Taxonomy (NCBI): domain Eukaryota; kingdom Metazoa; phylum Chordata; class Mammalia; order Rodentia; family Spalacidae; genus Nannospalax; species Nannospalax galili. The sequence continues at coordinate 517,262 of NW_008354281.1, forward strand.
CTTGTTACAATTTCCATAAATCTTCAAGGCAGGAATTGATTAATAAGATTAATGAAATAAAGTATAAGACCTCATTCTTACCTGCACTGATATATAGGTAGCATTCAAAACAACTCTTCTGTGAGAAGACTCTCCATCTCCCACCTCAGATTTATCTTCCAGCTCTAGAACTCCCCAAATAATGAGCCTTTCCATTGGAGGCATATCTGTGTCAGCTACAATCCACGTTCCTGTAAAACAGTAAGAAATATAACGTGATCCATAGACTGCAGCCAAATGCAAAACACTGACAGGCTTTCCAGAGGGTCTTGTTTTTGAAATTTGTGATTCTTTTCCACACAATGATTCCTGTCTCTTCTAGAAAATATGCTGTTGTGTTTTTGCTGTTGTTCACTTGTTTTGAAAAAGTATTGCTATTTTTCTAAAGTTTTTCTTGAACTTCTGGCCTGAAGAGTACTCCTTCCTGTATCTTTTGAGTAGCTGGGAAAACAGGCACATAGCACAGCACTAAGTCAATGTTATCATTAAATAGCTTTAATTCCATGTAAAATTAGAAAGATAACACTTCATATTTAGGACAGTACTAGAACCCATTTCTTCATGGTTGCTCTTTCCAAGGTGTAATGTTTAAAGGCAGAAACATAACTATTGAGGAATCCATTATGTCACATATTAATGTTACCCAAATATGGGCATTTTACCTATTTATATTTTTATGTTTACCTTCAGGAATGACCACATTTGCTCCTGGGTGAGGTACAGTATAATTGTTTTCTCTAGATGATTGCCAAAAAGAGTCATTTGACCATAAACTGAAAGGAAAGTAAATACATCCATTAATCATCATCTCTGTATATTTAAAGAGCACCTCCTTAGCATTATACTAGGTGTTTTTTTTGGGGGGGGGGGAAGTGGAAGCATGTGAATTTGGTAGTTTATAATCCCATGAACCAGACAAATTAATATAAACAATTAGCAGTATTAATGAACATACACAAACTACATATGTTGTTTTTTTCTATTGAATAAAACTCCTCTTTACAATTTAAATTGCTGCCTCCAACTAAATCCTTATTGTGATACATGTTAATTTCACCATAATGTGAATTCTATTTCTTTATAAGATTTGACCTGGTAGAAAATTGAAAGCAATGCATTCATTGTCTATTTAAAGACCTCTGGCACATGGAGCTATTTCATAGGGAAAGCACTGGAAGACAGAGTTGGATAGATTCTGTGAAGGAGAGAACATGAAGAATGATCTCTGGATTCCCAGGGATAAATTAATTGATGAGGTTATGCCCTGGACAGTGGCAGGATGGGAAGATGGGGTCATAGGCCTGTTGCCAGAATGAAGTTTATTACATTGAAATAAGCATGAAAGTGCACAGGAAAGAAGCAGTTTTGCCCTATCATTATGGCTTCTTGGAAGTATCTGTTAATGCAAATTATTATAAAGGATATGATCATGAAGTGGATGATAATCAGATTTTTCTGATCCAGTAAAAACTTTAAAGACTCTGTGATACTAATTCTGGAATCTTACAAAAGAATAGCACATAGTTTGTTTGTTTTAAAAGTGTATTTTAACTACATAATTGTATTGGTAAATTATATTGCTAAATAATCTGTTGATAAAATCCCTCTATAAACATAACCTCAATGAATTTTAAAATAGTAATGAGTTGTTTAGACTAAAATTAATTATTTATTAATCTGAAACCATTTTAATTCAGAGTTGTAGCTACCTAAGTAAGCATTCTTATCAGCACTACACACATGAAATAATGGATTTTATTTAATTTTTCTTCATGATAACTAACGATTTTCCTCTTGTCCCTTGTTATACCCTGCTCTCTACCAATAAAAGTAAGTCATGCTGGTCAGGGTAAGTTTATGCATCTTCCTTTTCTCCACTTTCCTTTGTAGGACACACCAAAGATAATCCTCCTGAAATGTAATTTGGCATGTGTGACTTCTCTTTTCAGTGTGATCCACAAGTTTCCCTTTTGTCTATCTACAGCCCCATGATATCAGTGTTTGGTCTACTTGTACCAGTCCCAGTACTGTCTCCAAAGGACTACCCTTTTTTCACTAAGCCCAGCCTCGATGAGTTTCTCTTGGGGCTTAGACATGATGCACTTTAAAAAATAGTTTATTCTTTTTATTATATGTGTCTGAGTGTATTGCCTGCATGTATGTAAGTGTACCCGTGTTGTGCAATGCCCACGGAGGTCAGAAAAGGGCGTAGGATCCCCTGGAACTGGATTTAGAAATGATTGTTAGCAGTCATGTGGTGCTGGGATTCAAACCCAGGTCCTCTGCAAGAGCAGTCAATACTCTTAATGGCTGATCCACCTCTCCAGCTCCCATATGAACTTTTTCTTACAAGAGGACCTCTGCACAGGTCATTCTCTGGCTCTTGAATACTCATCTCCCACCCTACACACGGCAAGCTCTTCCTCATCCTTTGACCTGTGTCTTATATGTCCATTTCTTTGACAGGTACCACCCTCCCCAGAGGCAGTCTCTGCTATGTAGTTATTTGTCCTAGTCATTTTACAACACTGATAACAATGTACACTCATGCACTTTTCTTTCATTTTAAAAATAATTTATTTTTATGTGTGTGTGTGTGTGTGTGTGTGTGTGTGTGTGTGTGTCTGACCTATGTGTGGGTGCCTGCAGAGACCAGAATAAGGTGTTCAATCCCCTGGACCTGGAGTTACACATAGTTCTGAGCCACCCAATATGAGTGCTGGGAACCAAACTTGGGTCCTATAGGAAAGCAGTAGATGCTGTTAACAACTGAGTCATCTTGATAGTCCCACACTTTTCTATTCACTTATTTATTTATATATTTGCTTGTTCTGTTGTCTGTCTCTTTGGATAGAATGTGAGCATAACAAGGCCAGAGGTTGTGCTAGAATCCCCAGTGACTGACAAAGAACAGGTATTTTTAACAGTTGAATGAAATATAAATAATTTGGATTATTATCATTTTGTATAGTAACCATTGAAATATCTATAAATTTCACAATGCAATTCACTAATAAATATTGCTGAGTTGTGTTTGATGCACAGTAGTGGGTTAAGTACCTACTAAATGTTAGGGTTTTTTTTTAAATCATAAACATCATCTTTTATTTTTATTATTCGTCAGTCACCAGTTCAAATACACACTAAATCAAGATTAAGCCTTTAAGAGTGTTTGGAAGTAGTACTGAAATTTACTTAAGAGAGTAATCATGGAAACTAATTAAATAATAATACAAGACACAAAGTGATGTTTCATATGGTAAACAAAGGTAAAGAGCTATGCTGTATAAGCTTAAAAGACAGAGAAAAATTTTAACCAGAAGAATCCAAGTTTACTTGAGATAAAATATTGGAAAGTTGTGTTATGAATTTGATATGATAGCCAGAGAAATCCATACCACCTACTAAGACAACTTTTTTATTTTTTTAATTTAATATTATTTATTATTTTTATTTTATGTGTATGAGTGTATTGCCTGAATGTATGTGAGTGCACCCATGTTGTGAAATGCTGTGGAGGTCAGAAGAGGGCTTTGAATACTCCTGGAACTGGAGTTAAGGACAGTTCATAACCACTATGTGGGTGCTGGGAATCAAACCTGGGTCCTCTGCAAGAGTAGTCAGTGCTCTTAACCACTGAGCCATCTCTCCAGCCCCTAAGATAACTTTTTATTAATGAGGAAACTTAGTTTCTGGTGCTGAACTGGGCATGCCAATGTGAGTTCTATGAACCCAGGAAACTCAATTATGTTACTGGGCCTCAGCTTTCTGACCTATATAATAAGGGAGCTGGGGCAGGTCTAATCATTAAAATTAGCATCCTAGAAGTGTAAGACTACCATAAACTTTCACACCCAATTCTTATGAGACTTTTCTATTTTCTCACGGAGACTGTATTATAAAGCAAAGTGTAGATGAATTTTGTGAACCAAAAGGCACTGCCAGAAGAAAGCATTATCATCTTGCACAGAAGAAATTTATGAGAAAGATGCTGTAAGAGGTATCTATGGTATTATCTGAAGGAGGCCTACATACATGTAAGCAGCTGGTCGCCTCCTGGGAATCGGTTTTCTTGATGTGGGATGTACAGGAAAGCAATCCTGGAGAGTACAACAGTAAGCCTGGAAGTTAATAACCACATCTTTCACATCAGGATCTAGGGCCCCAGATATGGGCTGGCTATCATGAAGGTCACTTCTTCCTGACACTGGAAGTAAAGTAAATGTGGTTCAAATTAACATGATGATTCAAGTACTTAAATGTAGATAAAGTCATAGCATTTTGGAAAAATCATCTAGACAGAAATAGGGACTATATATTGAGAAATCCCCACAAGATTGATTATTAAGAAGCAGATAGCCCAAATACCTTGACAAAAATGTAATTAAATGATGAAAATAGGAATGAGATATACGCCAGCTGCCATTATAGTTATTCCCTCTAATTCTGTGAAATAAAATTATCAGGACTATATGTAATTTCTATTAATGTTATCTTCAAAAATAAAACAAGTCTTAATTAAGCTCAAGGCCTTTTCTAGCATAAATTTAAGGTCCAATTTTTTATTCAACAAATACTCATTAAATTCTGATAATACAGGACACTGTATAACTTACTTGTCTAATAGGAAGATTTTCTTGTCCTTAGAAAATCATTAGAAAAAGTAATCCCTTCTGCCTAGTGAATACATACCCAAGTAGTAGAGAGTGCTAGTGTTGGCTTCCAGATGCCAGTCTCCATTCTTGCTAGTGTTCCAGTTCAATGGATTTGAGGAACCATTCCTCATATCAATAACATTAAACATATCAGGATTTTGAGTAAAGTTGTGTGATATAATTACATAGTCTTCTTCCTAAAACGTTTGAAGAAAAATTTGTCTTGATTTGTATGTGAATTTACTGCATGTTAAGCATTAATTTTAATGTTCTATAATTAGTGTATAGAATATGTACAAGGAAAGTTTGGTTCCAGTTTATCTTCCACTTTGCATTTATGTTTTAACATTTTACACTTGTGAGCCATTAAGGTAATAAAAGGATCTCCCTCTCTTATACATGAAATATTTTAAACAATGTTAAATAGAGTTTATGGACCACACAAACACATAAGCTGAAGAAAATGTATAAGAGCAAACCACCCAAATCAGGATTCTGGCTGCAGTTACCTAAGACTGGAGATCTGAGATCAGGGTAAATGAAACAAGGCTTCATATTTATCTATAAAACTTTTATTTCTTTCAAAGATAAAAAATATTCACAGACAATTAGGTAGAGCTAGGTGGTGGCTGTATTACATTGCATTTTATAAATGATTTTCTTTATTTACTTCATGATACAAATAAGGGTGTAACCAATGCCTGGAGTATTATAAACACTCAATAAACATACATTATTACCAATGACCAAGGCAGAAACATAGCATTGTGTGAATATGGCAGGAAGATTGCTTGCTTATGATTTATATGAGGCTAAAGCTTACTTCTTGAATTTAGAGTGATGGGTCATGAAGGGTACATAAGACTTTAATCAGTCAATTTGTGAGCTAAGGACATTCTGGCTTTAATAATGAGTGAGTAAAGGCCTAGGGAGATGGCTCAGAAGATAGGAGTGCTGGCTGCAGAAGCATGGGAACTTGAGTTCAAATTACTTCACCCAAGCAAAAGGCCAGTATGACCCATGTATGGTGGTTTGAATGAGAATGTTCTTCATTAGTATTTGACCATTTTGTCCCCAGTTAGTGGCAATGTTTTGGGAGGTCTTATAAAGTGTGCCCTTATTGTTGGAATCACTTTACTGTGGATGGGCTGAGAGAGTTCTTAAGCCTTTCCTGATCTCCAGTCACTCTTTGCTTCCTGTGCCTCCTTGAAGATGTGAGGGCTCAGCTTCTGCTCCTACTCCAGCCACCTCTGCCACCATGCCTCCCTGCCATGATGGACTCTTGCCCCTTCAGAACCTTAAGCTAAATAAATTCTTCCTTTTATAAGTTCCCTTGGTCATGGTGTTTTATCACAGCAACACAAAAGCAGCTAAGATAAAAATATTGTGCTGAATAGCTTTAGTTGTCAACTTGACACATATGGGTAAAGGGTTTGGTCTCAGTTCAGGAATTTTCTCCATTGGACTGGCCTAGGGCCTTGTCTGTGGGGCATTTACTTGATTTTTGAGTGATGTGGGAGGGCCCAGCTCACTGTGAGTGTACCACCTCTGGGAAGGTAGGCCTGTATTGTACAAGAAAGGTTGAGCACCACTGGCCAGGGGAGCAATTCAGTAAGCAGCATTCCTCCATGTATGGCCTGTGTTTTCAGCTCCTGCCTCCAGGTTCCTGCCCTGAGTTCCCACTTTGGACTCCCTCAGTGATAAACTGTGACCTGGGAGATGTAAGCCAAATAAATCCTTTCCACCCAAGTGGCTATTTGTTAGAGTGTTTAGTTGCAGCAATTGAAAAGAAACTAGAACGTCATGGTACCCATGACCCAGTGCTACAGAGGGGAGAGACGGGAGGACTTCTGGGGTTTACTGGCCTTTAGCCTGGCCCCAGGTTTAGTGAGATAGCCTGTCTCAAGGGAATAAGGTGGAGAGCACTCAAGAAGGACACAGGTGTGCACATACACATACACATACACACACACACACACACACACACACACACACTATATATATATATATACTACACACACACACAGACACACTCACACACTCAAAAGAAAAAAATGGATATGTAAAGACAAGAATGTGCACTGCTCTTTTATACTTCGTATGTTTATACTTCATAGCTTTTTTTTTTCACCTTAAATCCATAGAATGTTGATGTGTAGGATACCACACACACACAGACACACTCACACACTCAAAAGAAAAAAATGGATATGTAAAGACAAGAATGTGCACTGCTCTTTTATACTTCGTATGTTTATACTTCATAGCTTTTTTTTTTCACCTTAAATCCATAGAATGTTGATGTGTAGGATACGTTGGTTAAGTGATCCACATCTTTAAAATACCAGTTAATGTGATTTGCATTTGGAATCAGAGCCATCCATCCAGACATATGAGTCAGCCGTTTCTTCTGAAAGGGAACAATGCTAGTACCTAGAGGACATAAAACAGGCAAGTAACAGTACTCTCCACTTCTATGAAATTCCTTCTTTTTTGAGCATATGAAAAGTGTACAATAGTGGTTTAGTCCATGGGAGTCTCTAAGGAGGCATTTCATCATGTTCACAATGCTTTTAACTGAAAGCCTCAAATGTTTAATGTTACATTTAACTGGACCAAAAATGCCTCCTTACTTAGCATTTTAAATCAGAGATTTTATTCCTCATAGAAACACATAATTAAAACAGGTGACAATTACAAATATGAATACAAAAAGTATTAAATGTATAAGTAAAAGTTAAAATCATTGAACTAGACATAATTTCACTTCCAATCAAGAATATATTCTTCAGAATCCTTGGTTTTAAGAGTTCATAAATATGTTATGATTCTTTATTTGTATCATTTCTTGGTTCACCTCCAACTCACAGAGATCTGACTGCTTCTGCCTCCTGAGTGCTGGGATTAAAATCTTGTACCACCATGCTTGGCCCCTTCTATTTCTTCTTAGTATTTGTTATCGAAGGAAAAATATTTTCTTGATATCAATAAATAATAGTAAAATATTTTGTTTTAACTATATCTATATCACTCTATATCAAAATAAAATTTTAATTGATATGACCATATATTCTGTAATTTACTTTCCATAAGTGATTTGTACACATTAGCTTAATTTCATGAGGTGTGACCATTAATTATCAGTTGCAAATATGCTACCTGTGATCAATAACCACTACTTGCTTATAACATCATTTGAAATAAAAGAAAAAATCAAAACACAAAAATTATGCAATTTAGGGTACTTGATAACTGCAGCAGAAGATTTGAAAATGTTTCTTAGAATATCAAGAAAATACTTTTGATTAATAACCCCTATTTTTCCTCTCTTTTCTTTCTCTTTTAATCTTTAAATGGGTTTGCACAAAAATAATGACAGCCTAAAAATTTAGGAGGAAGATTATAAAATAAACAATTTTATTTGTAAATAAGGCAGGCAAAATTTCAAAAGTTCCAATACCAAGCAGAAACAAATTCATTAAGCTCATGAGTTAGTTTTAGAAGGGCCCTGAGCAGTTGCATTAAAAGCTCATATTGCCTGAAAGATGCCTAGCCCTAAGTGACACATCTGCAGTGGAACCTCTATACCTAAGGCTCCTGGACCTCAACAGAATAGAGGGTAGAGAGTATGCTAATGCATCCCACAACTCTCATCATCAAAGCTTCCTCATACAACAAAGTGTGACGCATACAGAAGACCACAACTGGTCAAGTTTTAAAGAATAGAAGATAGCAGAGTGTGTGTCCCTGGATAGGACTCCTCTATTAAACCTCACCCACCCACAGCTCAGGGATCATTGTGGAAGGGGGGCGGATAAGAGTCAGAAAAAAATTAAAGGCTCGTATTGCCCAAATCACAGAAAATATGAGTAGAACTGTGATGGTTTGAGTTGTTGTACACAGAGATTTACTTCCCTCTCCTCCTTGAGAGCAAAGTGGAATTCCCAGCTTTGTTCATGTTGACTGACTTCTTTGGGCCAATGGAGTCTCCGAGAACTGACACTAGCAGAAGCTTGCAAAGAGCTTTCTTACCCAGGCACAGCCTCTTAAGCTTCCAACATAACCCAAGAGCTTCACTTCATTTCTGTGTCATGAGCTCCAGATAAAAGACACCTGGAGTAACCTCAACCTCCGGGAAGGAATGTGGTACAAATATTTCGTTGAGAAAATATTTGCTTTAGCTATGCTTTGACTATTTTGCACAATCTTTAGTCAATCAGAACAGTGTATGGAAAAGTTCATTCATTATAGACAAACGTTAACTTGTATAGACCACACATGGCTTATAATGGCTGAAAATTAATATTATAATGGTACATCATAATAATGATAAAATTATCACCAATTGCTTATGTGAGCTATTCATGACATTGTTATAAAACAGACTTTGTGTTAAGGTGAGTTTTCCTAGCTAGAGGCTAATGTAAGTGCCTGGACATGTTTAAAGTAGGCTAGACTAAGCTGTCCTGTTAAGTATTTTAGATGTATTAAATGAGTTTTCAGCTTACATTTTCACATTGTAACAGGCATACAACTCCATTGTAAGTCAAGGAACACCAGTAATTTCTAAATAGTTGGATAAATTGATAGGTACACTAATAAAAGTTAGATATGCAGATTTGAGGCCCCAGGGATAGGTCAAAATAAACCTTTCTTTATATAAGTTGATTATCTCAAGGTTTTTGTTATAGTAATGGAAAGCTGACTAACAGACTAATAGCTAAAAGTAATCTTAAATTTATGAAGGGGGCATAGATATTAATATATCAATCTAAGATTTGTAGCATATGAGAATCAGGCTTACTACCACATCCCAATTTAACTTTCTTTTTATTGAAAAATAAATGCCAAATTAAATCATGAATAATGGCAGTAAATTAACACAACCTAGTTAAGTGATGGTGGCAAGCATATGTGATATTCCAGGTGTAGTATCATTACTGCCACAAATCAACAATCTTCAACACCTGGAATGTAGCTACCAATCAAGTAAATGTTTCCCAATCCATCTCATTCAGTGAGCCTTCAGTGATAGGAACAGTGTTATATTTTACTGTCTTGTCCCAAGCATTTTGCTAACTTTCCTGCTCTGTCAAAATATGTCTTAAGGTTCCTCAGCCAACAGAAATGATGCTTGTTCATGCATTTGTTTAATTTCCCTCAAGTACTCACTTGAGTATCTTGTTTCTACCTGGAATATGGCTGCTTTAAATACGCTGCTTGTAATGTTCAAAACATCAAGTATTAATCTAAGAAGATGGTGATAAATTTTAGGAAAACATTTAAATTAATAGTTTAGAGTATTTTTATTCACTTACCAAAAGAGTCTGAGAGAATTACATCTTTTTCAAGTAGAGATACAGGAGAAGGCTTGTTGAATGCTAAACGATGGAAACTGACTGAGGCATCACAGACAGACCCTGGAAAACCAACGCTCCACTCAGCCTCTTGAGTGCAATGTGATGGGTCTAGTAACGAACTGTGTGGAATGACAGTGTGTCCTTTGTGCCCTGGGAAAAGAACACAAGCAGCATGATTTCTATTTTACATAAGAAAAGCAATAAAACTGTCCTATGCTGATAGGTTCTATGATCATAGTTTTACTAACAAAATGTAGAAACATTGTTAGATGTTTTTGTTTGCAAGGGACAAGGATGCCTCATACAAGGTTTTGTAGTGGACTTTTCACTCAGGGGCTCAACACAACATATGTGAAACAGAGGACCTCAAACATCCATGAGAATCATGGTAAGAGATGGGAAGTGGGACAAGGAACTTAGTTAAGGATGCATAGAAGGATTCAAATCTGAGCAGTTTGATCATAGGGCATATGCTTTTAACCAAAGGACTGCAACCTAACATTTAAGATCTATGCTGAAGTAAAAGAAACAATAAAAGTTACACAAAATTTCACATAATTAGAAGCATTTAAATATTTTCCCAACTAAAAGCCATAATTAGAATAGGAGAGAGAAGTCATCAACTGTAATTGAGAACTCAGATCATCTGAATATTGAGAATAGTATTTGCCTTTAAGTATTTCAGAATTCAGCCATTAGTATCTCTAGGTTTATCTGACAGTTGGTTCTTTAAAAAGTGTTATTGAGTAATATGTCTACACATTTTCTATTCTTTTTAAACAAGTCTTTCATTAGCAATTTATAAACACACTAAAATGTGACATATCCTGTTTTTTTAAAAAAATTTATTGAATTTTTGTGCATTTCATCCAAAAAAAAGTTCCTGGGACCCTATTCATATGAGCCTACAGCAATGGTGTTAGCATGCACATGACATATCCTGGTTTCTTTTTTTTAAAAAAAAATGTTTTATTTATTAGCCAGGTGTGGTAATGCACACCTTTAATTCCAGCAGGTGGATCTCTGTGAGTTTAAGGCCAGCCTGGTCTACATAGTGAGTTCCAGGCCAGCTGGGGCTACAGTGAGACCATGTTTCAAAAAGACCAAAAAAATTTATTTATTATTATTATTTTGTGTGTCTGAGTGTATTGCCCGTACCATGTTGTGCAATGCCCACAAAGTCAGAAGAGGGGATTGGATTCCCCTGGAACTGGAGTTACAGACAGTTGTTAGTCATGTGAGTGCTGGAAACCGAACCCCAGTCTTCTGCAAGAGCAGCTGGTGCTCTTAACCATTGAGCCATTTCTCCAGCCCCATATCCTGATTTTAAAATAATAAAAATTACCCTATGATGTATATTGAATTTTTTCTAGATTTAAAGTTAGAACTTAAATTAGAAAAAAATTTCTATCAGGCTTGCCATCTACTTCTCTTTAAAAGCTTTCTAGCAAAGATAATCATGTAGACTATCTACATGATTTAAATACAGACGGAATCAATAAACATTTGCATGACTGGCCCCAGAACTCAAGAGTATTAGAAGATCTGTCTTATCTCACTGATTAGATGAAGGCAGAAGGGCAGAGCTCTGAGAATGAAATGGCTTTCTTTTGTGACCAGTGCTTCCATTAATATTGCTTAAAAATTACTGTTAAGTCAAAATCCAATTGCAAATACAAAAGAAAAAGGATATATTTGAATGTTGCCTCTAGCAGTTAGAAGCTCTTTCAGAAAATAATGTCTCATTCATGCCTGGTGCTTTCCTTTAATTTTTAGGTCAGCAATAAAGTTTTTCGTGGGTAACAATCTATGACCCTGATGAATCAGGCCTAACCAATCAACTTGGTGTGAAGCTAAATGTATTTTTGTTACATTTTTTATTACAGATTGAACAATAACATTACCTGTAAGTGAACCATCAACATCAATCAGCACTGCTTCATGTTCCCATCGAAAGCCAGCCTTGTTTGGTGTGTGAAAATACCAGATGTCAACAAATTTTGTACTCCAGCCTCCACATCTGTCATTACAAACTCCACTGATAGATGTTACTCCCAGAGCCACACAGTCATGACGGTCAAAATTCATAAAGTATACAGATGATACAGTCAAGCCTTGACTAAATGGGAGAACCAGGCCTTTTGAGGTGCAAAATTCAGATCCCATTCCAAGTTCATCGAGATGACCAACAATTTTGGCATTTTTAATCACTGCTCCATTGGTTTCACCCCATCCTCCAATATAAGGAGCCAGGATCCTCTTGGTCTCAATTCCAGCCTCATAGTTATTCACCATCACAAAGTTATGGAACTGTAGGGCCCCTCCATTGACCCATTCAGCTCCTTTTTGGCAGTTCCACACAATAAGCGAATCAAATACTGCAGGTGTTGGCACTGTAGACGTACAGGATCCTGTTTGCATGGGGAAATATTCTTCAAAAATCCACAATCCAAACCATCCTTGAGAATGAACAGTATTATTAAAAAATTCTCCAAGAGAAATTCTTTTTTGGCAAATGTTTCTGTCATAGGATGGTCCATCAGGGTGGTCATTCATTCTGTACCAAAAGCCAAAGTGAGTGCCACCAGCAGCTGCATTGTGTCGTATGGTGTTGTTGGGATTGGTTACCCAAAATGCAGCTGGGGTCACATCATCATTCAACAGACTAGTACTTTGCTGTACAAAGACTGCCAAGTTATATTGTAGAATGTTGCCATGCTCAATGCCATCTTCTATGAAAAACGCTCCTCCCCTGATATCATATATAACATTCCTCTCAACTAGAAGATGATGGGTATTGTGGATAGTAACAGCTCTGTTGTAGGCCTGATGAATTGCACAGCCCCTTACATAAGATTTGAACTGTAAATCTCCGAGTAGATGCCAGTGTATTGGATATCGTCCCAACCGGAAAGCCTGGCCAGCATGAAACACCTGTCAGGCCAGAAATTACAACTGTTCAATAATCTACATCTACTCAGATCCTCCTTGATCATATTTCCTTATTTCAAAGTGATTTCTAATTTTACATTCACATATGAATATATTTACATTTGTATCCTCATAGTATTCATGTTTATCATTTGGAAATGGTATTTTAACTTCAATACAATGCTTTATACATGCATTAAAGACAATTCTCATTAAGAAATGAGTGAATTAGTGGATGGAATAAATGAATAAACAAATACTTTGTTCACCATATCACCTATGCCCAAACCTTTCACTCTTCTTTTTTTTTATCTCTTGTCTACTATCAAATTTTTCTATTCAACAAAATATAATTTTACTCCTAGAATTTCAGGAAATAAGAGTCCATAAAAGTCATTTTCTTTTCTTTTACTTTGATTCTTATGTAATAAGGAACACTTGAATGTTTTCCATGTGCCAGGCACTGTGCTGTTTTTATGTGCAAATTCACAGTCTTAATCATAGAAGGTCATCAGTGATCACTAACTTCACCTTATACATGAAGAAATTGTAACTTAGACTGGGTATCTTGTTCACACTCACAAAAAGCATGTCAGTCCAAGATGCTCTAGATTATAGGTTGGATGCTGTTACTAACCACTCTGCTTGGTGTTCTTTCAAGTCTATGATCTAATAATCTCATATACAGATGCTGATATGTATGGTTGTGTGTGTAGTTAATATAATGCAGTTTGGTAACGAAAGAAAATATTAGAACATCTATTTCCTATTCCATCTAAAAAGTTAACCATTCTTAACATTTAATATGTAGCTCGATCCTGGCAATCTCACTCAGTTTATACCTCAGATGTCACAGGTATAATTTATCTTAAGAAAAGACTATAACAAAGTGGAAGTGTTGACTGTTACCATCAGTGCTGTCTGGGTGTGCCCAGAATGGGCTTTTAGATTGTGGTATCTTATATTTAATCTCTCTTTCCCTTTCTCCTTTACTGAATACTTGATTATAACTAATAAATCCTGATTATAAACACCAATTATGAAAAAGATACAAAAACCAAAGCTTTATGAAATATTATGGGTTTGAGTGAGTAAAGGCAAACAAGAGTTTAGGCAGCAATTTCAACTAAGTGTGGTTAGGAAAGGGCTCTCTTACGAATAACATTGAGAAAAGACCTAATTAAAATAAGAATGTAAACTCTGCAAGGAGTTGGTGGAGGAGCTTTTAAAACTGATCAAGGAGCAAGTGCAAAGAACCTAAGTCAGGGACTTGCTTGCCATGTTGCATAAGGAGGCCCATGAACCTAACCTATCAGGAATAAGGACAGAATCACAGGAGACAAAGTCAGGGGCAGCTAGGGTTCATGGCCTGTGGTCCTGTAGAAAGGGCTTAAACTTTCTTTTTTAGATGTAATATTAAGCCATTGTTAGGTTTTGAATTAGGGGTGTAACATGATCTGATTTATGCTTTTAAAAAACAGAGAAACCAAAATTCTGCATGATCAAATGAGTGAATAATTGGCTGTATTAGAATGTTTTACTGGTCTGTCTCTGTTATCAGACTGGAAAACAAGATATGACAAACAGCAGGGTCTCAGTACATACTCATTATATGATACTTTAATCAAGCCACTGTGACTAAATAACAATGTCCCTTACCTCTACATATTCTATTCTTCCAGTTACCAAGTTAGTCCCAGGAAAAGGAGCATGGAACATAATGCAGCCTCCAAACTGGTCACTTCCTATTTCTTCTCCAAACTTTCCTTGGAGACATGTCTGTGTAGCAAATTCACCTTTAAAAAAATCATGCTGCAATCTTATTAAGAATTTCCTTCATAGTCATTTACATCTCTTCATCCACATATAATTTCAATCTCAGCCTGGAACACAATTATTATCGATTTGCATCATCCTTTTTCTGTCTTGTTCACCTTTGCAAGTCTTAAAATGTTTAAAGAAGGTGCTAAACAAACACTTGAATGATTGAGTGAATAATGATGATATTTTGTTTATTGTTTCTGAAGCTCTCCTCTCAAGCCTGTGAGTTAACTTAACATAAGCTTGTGCCTGCATATCACCAGAATACACATTATACTACTTAAATCTGACAATCAAGCAGGACAGGAATAATGAGTTCTAGGACAGCTGGGGCTACAGGGAGACCCTGTCTCAAAAAGACCAAAAAGGGGAAGTATTCTTATATTAAACAGTTTGAGACTAGCTTTCATATCCATTGTGACACCTGATGCAGATGGAATGGAATCAGAACACTGCTCATTTGAAATCGAATGCAGTGAGCTTATACTTCTCAATGAGGAAAAACTATTATAGAACTTGTTTCTGCAATTGTTTAATTATTTAATGGATTATAATTAGACTAATGGTTATAAAAATATTCATAGGTGACTTAGAAAAAGATATGTTATGCACAATATAAACACATATTAAGAAGCATCAGTATCCAATTCTCTCTAATGCATATTTATTTGGGATCTTTGAATAACTCATCCCCTTGATGTTAATTACACTCATCGACTTATCTCTGACCAATGATACATAAATAAAAATGACGTATATCATTTCAGAACCAAAACAATTAGATGGTGGTGCCTGATTCTCCAGCCATCTCATTTTTGCTTCAGAGATCGTGAAAGCCCGTATTGAGACAGAGCTTCCATCAGCCTGAATTCTGGAATGTTTATAACCAGCAGACCACCCTGTTGACTCAAATGAATTATAAGTATACCTTTGTCATTTAAAATCACAGACATTTTAGGTTCATTGACTGATTGGAACATGGTGTAGTTCAGTCACTTGAACTAGGAGTAATTTTACTTCCAGTGAACACTTCTGCATTACCTGGAAACATTTTTGGCTGACATAGTGGTGTCGGGGGGGGGGTCACTAGAATTTGATTGGTAAGGCCTGGTATTCTGATAAACATCCTACAATGTACAGGACAGACTCTCAAACAAAGAATGATTTGGCCAATATTGTCAAAGGTGTAGATGCTGAGAACTCTGACTTAGTGTCTTAACAGTTTCAGATCTAAGTATCTATACATTTATCTCCTTAGTTTTCCATCTACCCACTTGTCCATCAAGCCACAATCTTCTATGAATTACTCACTATGATGACTAACTACAATGAATATACTCTCATACATAACTACAGATTTAGGAAAAGAGAAAACACATTGTTAAAGATTTGCCAAATAAATAATCATCAAATATATTTTTCTGTATTTTCTTGATAAATCTAAAGGACAAACTGTCTGAATTACATGTAAAACTAAATATTGAGACCACATAACAAAGGATTGCAAAAATAGAACATAAAAAGTAATCATAAGCCTTAGTTGTTGAGGTTACATTGTAGATGTGTCACTTTAGGCTGGGAACCTCACAGACACTTGTTATCAGCTTGTGACAAGTTCTGTAACTTTGCAAAAAGAAGCTTCTTTGATAGGTGGTGAGAGGTACATTGCTATAAATATAAGGATACACATTTAGAATACAGTAAGAAATTATTTTTGTCGAGGGGTGTGACAAAACTAGGTTTTTCTTTAGGACCTATGACCTGTCCAGTCATGTGTATTTGGCTATGTTTACAGCATCACACATGAATTCAGGGAGAAGAAAGTATATTAATGCATCTCTCAACACTCACCAGCAAAGCTTCCTTATACAGCAGATGGTAATTAACTGAGAAAACCACAGCTGGCCAAAGTGCAAAATAAAAGACTTCAGACTGCATGTCCCAAGACAGGACTCCTCTATTAAGCCTCACCCATCGGAGCTCAGGGATCATTGTGGAAAAGGCTGAACTTATCCCTAAATAGGACAGCTATCAAACTTCAGCCATCAAAGACTCAGGGACCACTGAAGAAGCCAGAAGTGGTGAATGACCACAAAAAAACAGAGTTTTCCAAAGAGCTGACCAGTTATTCATATGAACTTAAGCAATGGTAACAGCAGCAACAAGACCCAGGGAAGTTACAGCAAGACAGAATCCCAGCATAGAAGTGGGGAAGTGGGGAAGAAGACCCAAACTAGCTGAGGAACTATTGGCAACAGGTGATTGCTGGGAGAGGGAGAGTTGGTTTCCTTTAAGGCTGTGGCATTGGGTAAGTTAACCAGGCTCCAGTGGATGGACATGCACTGTAGGACATTTTGGGGCTCAATAGGCCTTAACATATATGATATAGTACATGAAATCAGGTGAGGGGCTAAGATAGGGTTGCAGATAGGGAAGGGGGTCTAAAAATGATAAAAATACATTGTCTAAAATTAACAAAAATTCAATAATATTTAAAGTAATCATAAGAATAGAAAGAGACTTTATCAACAGATTCCAAGCACACTTATTTCTTCCATTGCGGTGACAGTGTTAATCGTGTTTCCTCAATATATTACAAATACTTTAATAATGCTACTTGAAGATAATATTAGTATTTCCTAATTTCCATGTTTAATATCTATAAAGAATATTTTTAAGTTTAAAATAAAAGAATACATTTCAACATTGCATAATTAAATTTTGACAAATGTTAGCTGAGCTCTGTCAGCCATGGGGCAGCTGCTAAGACTACCTGTGTCAAATCCATCAGGACATGCTGGAATTTTGTCATTCCATTTCACATTATCAGATCCTCTTATAACAATATTTCTTGTAAGAATTCCAACTTCTGCCCTTGCTTCAAATGTGCTTCCATCAGGGAGTGTGACAGTGATTCCTAAGTGAGTGTACTTCAGTGGACTAGTTAGTATTATGTTTATTCCATTGGCAGACACAGATGCAATAATCTTCTTTTCATTCTCTTGTTGACTGTGCCTGTAAAATTTTTAGCAAAGAAATTCAAAGTTAACATGTGCATTTATCATATTTGCATCATGCCAGTTGAATGCTTCAGTCATAAATGAGGACATTTTGTCATGCTGTAGTCTGAGGAGAAATTTGAAAATAGTATGTTACACTTAGAGTAAGATTTACAGACTCATTTTAATTAAATTAAATATTTTACAAGTGCTACATTTGTTCAAGATATGCGAAAGGGCAATTAATTTACGACTTTAAAGATTATATACACAGCTTCTTAAGTGAGGACGACTTCATAGGCCCAGCAATGACTGAAGATATTTCCGGTTGTCACTATAGTAGGAGTGTATGTGTGCTATTGGCAGCCAATGGGGAGAGGGCAGAGAAGTTTCTAAGCATTCAGTAATGAATAGGATAGCTTTCCACTTGAAAGATCTGGTCCAAAGTGTCAATCATGCCTAAGTAGAGAAGCTCTTACAATGAAAACCACTTAAGTTTATGAGCAAGGAAATTATTAAGTTGAAGTTTATTTCTCCAATGTACCTGAAATTCCAGCCACAGTCAATGAGCCTTGCAAACTCTATGACATACACATTAATAAATTTAGTTAATCAACAAATATTTATTGAGAGTTTAGCTTGCTTTCCAGGCATAGAGCTATACCCTAGGGATAGTGTAGAAAGTCCCTTTGACACCAGGCTTGGTGGCACACGCCTTTAATCCCAGCACTCTGGAAGCAGAAGCAGGTAGATTTCTGTGAGTTTGAGGCCAGGCTAGTCTATATGACTTTGATACAAGTGTGTGATTATCTTATCTTGTAGTTTCTACAAAGTAAGCTTGGTGCTATCATTCCATCAGGACATGCTGAAATTTTGTCATTCCATTCCATATTATCAGATCCTCTTATAACAATATTTCTTGTAATTTCTTGTATGTAGACTTAGGGGAGTTGCCTTGTGTCTTCTTTTGGTTCTTCTATCTGCTGAAAATTCTTTTTATCTTTTAAATATCAGTTCAAATGATAGTGTTACATGTAAAATAGTTTAAAAATTAACTGTCTCAACTTTCCCAACCCTTCTAGATTTCTAGTACAATCAGCCTAATTCCCTGTTGGTACTCCAAGCAACCACACTGCGGTCCTTTGCAGTATTTATTTTCATGTCCCTTCCACTGGCCTGGCTGTTCCTTGAGTTATTTTGTATTCTGAGCAATCAGCAAAAAAAGAAAGAAGCCATAATCATGCATGTATGAGACACTGAAAAACTAAGTTAAACTGAGAGCAGGAAAGGAAGGGATAGCACAGGGGCAGAATTGAAGGAACTTGGTGATACACTGGAAGTGAAAGACAGTGGGGACTGGGGGATGACTGGGAATGTGGTGAGGAAAAATTAGGCTCTAGAGTTGTGGAAGAGAAAAGGGGATACTTGGATTGAAGTGGATCAAATAGACACATACTATTTAAACAGTTTAATTTTTTTTTTAAAATAGAGGATAATGAGGAGAGAACTGAGAAGATATAGAACAAAGTTGCTTTCCAAGATGGCAGGTGGTCACAGGAATCTAAAATCCCAAAAGTACCCATAGGAGGCGCTGTAAGGAAAGGGAAGGAAAGATGGAGCTGTAAAGATATCTAAGAGTAAATCAATAGTCAAGATCTCACAGATGGCATGTGGAAGAAGTTTAGGCTGCTCTGTCTTGAATTCTTAGATTCAGATGACATACAGAGTTATTTGGGGGGGGGAGTGGTAGTTTTTTTGTTGTTTTATTTTATTTTATTTTATTTTATTTTAGGGTCTCATATATTCTAGGCTCCTCGTGAATTCACCATGTAGCTGAGAATGACCTTGAACTTCTGATCCCCTTGGCTGTACATCCTGAATGCTGTCATTAAATGTATGAGAAGCTATGCAGGGCTGGAGAAAAAAGTCAAGGCTTCATGCATGCTAGACAAGCACTCTACCAGCCTTGCTACATCCCTAACCCTAGAAAACAAAGTTGTGAATGATATTCATATATGCCATATACACTATACATAAACACGTTTTCTTTCTCTTGTAGGGATGCCTAATGTTCAAGAATCACTTACTTTCATTGAACATCTCATCTCACTGTGTCCCCCTGGCAGTTGTATGATGTAGGTATTAATAGCACTGCAATTCTGCTGAAGCAGAGAGAGACCACATAAGATAGTCCTGGGCTGGTAGTGGTGTTGCTGGGAGTAAACATGGGCCAACTGACATTAGAAGTCATTTTCTTAACCTTGAATTTATAATTTTTCAGATAGGATTCACCTACTAAATAATAAATGAGATTTGGAGGGGAATCCTTTAATTCACGTTTCTTAAAACCAACTCTATTCTAAATTGTAAACTTGCTCTTTTATAAAGAAAGGTTATAAATAAGGATTTTTCTATTCTATTAATAAGCCCTGTGATTTTCCTCCTTTTTCATTTTGCAATTATGTAATTAAATTCTCTTTCACAAAGAGAAAAAAATGAGCACTTACAAAGCTTAGCACGTAAGTGTATATTTAGCTCTTCCTACATCTGCATGCCTATTTTTAACTTGAAATATGGCAAAATCAAAATGGCAGTTTGCATTTTAATTTTAAATTCAATCGTGGCTTTGACATATTTGTTTCTTGTCATAAATAACTCTTCATTTCCTGATAAGCATAACCACATCCAGTCTTAGTATTTGTCCCCTCTTCCTGATATACTTTGGGTAGCTATATATTTTTTTAATTTCTTAATTACTGTAATATATAACTAAACACAAATTAGGAATCATAAGCAGTTTCAATATCTGAAAGGTCATATTAGCCATCGTGCTTTTAATAATGATTTCTTCCTTTTTTCTCAATCATTACCACCAATTTTGTTCTTTGGGAAACACTGCCCAACTGTAAGGTAAGAGGTTACTAGTGGCTTTCAATCTTTTTCTCTGGTGACCTCAAACAAAGATGCTCATTTACATTTTCACATTCATGAATATATTTAGTTAAAGCTCCAAGTCAGATGTTTTCAAAGACTTTCAATAGCAGAAGGCTTCTTTCCAATGAAATCTTACCTTAGAACTTCACCATGTAAAACAAAATATTTTATTATTGCACAAACTTTTATTTTGGTTCAGATTTATTCACATTCTAATAATAAATTCAACCACTGATAAAGCACATTGGTGATCAATTGAATGGCAACATTTGACACACATGTGTTTGGTTATTTACATTTCTTTACTAAAGGATTCAAGTTTAAGTCGAACAGTTTGGAGCCTTCATAATCATTCCTCCTTTACATACTTTAAAAAATAATCTGTATCCCACATAAATCAACATCATTAGGCCTGCAGGTCTCCATACCTGTGCCCAGTGCTTGTAATTACTATGATGTCCCCCGCCTTCCATGTCACTGCTTCTTGTACAATCAAAGTCCGTTCTCCTGCCTTTGTGGTGTGAGCCAATCGAGTCCAGACCACAGGAATAGGCAGACCTGGAGCCCAGATGCAAATCAAACATTTCTTCAGACACACTTTCTGGACTACTACATACTTTATGCATGTTAATTTTTCTGCATTAAATTCATTTGGGAAGGTCTATTTTACTTTAGGATTTTATATTTTTCTCAAGAAAGAAAGATGAAAAATGCTTGTTTTGGAAAAATAACAATTAGGTTTATAATAATGTTTGCTTTTATAAAATTAACTAACCATGCTTTCACAATGGTGTACTCCAGTTATGACAAGTTTCTTTATAGAAACACGATATAAATAAATTGTGATCATATTGACACAATGGAAGTGGAAAATCATTATCTTTGCCATGGTTGATAGGACCTGCTTGACCCATGTACTTTGTAACATAAAAGCATAAAAACTTGGGACAAGAGTGAGAGTTGACAGCAAAACAATTCTAATTTCCACTGACCATTTTTAAACTTATTAATTAGTATAATGACACAAATCAATTCCACAAAACAGGGTCTGAAAATATAAATTCAGAACAAAAACAAAGCTATCTTTATTTTGTATTTTGTAGTATGTAGGGCATTTATAATCATAATATTCAACATTCACAAAGCTATCAATTATTAAAATATAGAAGACATCAACTATAAAAAAAAACTCAACTCAGCAGAAAGAATGTAAGAGCTAGAGGAAGGGATTGAGTGTTAACTGGAAGTGTCCTGGGACCACTATGCCTGCCAGCAACCTATAGTCACACCTCCTTCCCACACTCATTGAGGAGTTGTTACCCCTCCTACCCAATCAGTTGACCTTAGCTGCATGTGGGGGAGGGGCTAAGGTTATATAAGGCAAGAATGCCATGAGGCACCTCTCTTGCCACTTTGTGCAGCTGCCAGAAAGTCACAGGATCTATATTTGAACTTTCCAGTGCACTCATAAATGGGGAGAGGGGGGCGCCCATCATCTATAAATAAACCCCCACCCTGCTCTGTTAACAAGCCCAATACGGCATGTTAGGATTTAAAAAAAAAAAGAACAGCTAATGGAAACTTTCATTATTCCAAAGTTGACCCCATGTTGTCAAATCCTTTGGTCCTTTACTTCTTTCTTTTTTTTTCAAATCTTATTTTTCATTTTTATTTTATGTGTATGCATGTATTGCCTGCATGTAGGTAAGTGAGCCCTTCTCGTGCAATGCCCGTGGAGGTCAGAAGAAGCTGTCGGAGCCCCTTGGGCTGACTGGAGTTATGACAGTTATTAGCTGCCATGTGGGTGCTGGGATGTGAACACGGTCTTCTGCAAGAACAACCAGTGTTCTTAACCACTGAGCCATCTTTCTAGCCCTGGTCTTTGATTTCTTATTCCTAACCCCAACCCCACTCCTTAAACTTCATTGTATATATATTTTTATGTAAGATGCTTCATGTTATTTCTGGAAAAATGTGCTAAAAATTGCCTTTCTTTGAAATAAATAAATACTCAACTCATGCATCTTTAAAATAATCTCAAACATGATCAAAACCATTTTAGAAGAACATATATAGAAAAGTCCTACTATAACTTTATTTTTTGTGTTTTAGAAATATCTTGTTTCCAGATATAAAAATGTAAGAAATCACAACCATCTGACTCCAGAGCTAGTGACTTTTCCTATCGATAAATAAGTAAATAGTCATTACGTACTGTGCAAATAGAAACAATGGTGTTTGGTCATTACAAAAAAGAACTGTGAGGAAAGCATGGGGATAGTTGAGAAGGGAAGAGTGACTTTGGTTCTGAGACTTGCTTGTGTGGGGAGCTTCCCCAGCTAAGGGGTGAGAAGAGGGAACATGGAGATAGAGGATGCCAAAACAGGAGACGCCCTGAGAGTTTGCACTGGAGTGACTTAGCCTACCATGTAGATCCAGTGTGCCCTCTCGCACAGCCAGTGTCTTGGCACCATATACAGGGAGTTCAGGTGACCGAAGGTGCCCATGCAGAGTGATGGTGGCCTTGTGTTGAAATGGAGATGCTTCTGTTCCAACCTGCAAGAGTTCACAGGCCTCACTCAGAAAACTATAACTCAGCAATTCACAATTCTAATCATGCAAACACAATTCTTTTTCTCTTTCTTCCCTCTTTGAGAATTTATTGTTTAGTTGCTCATATCTTTCTTTCAAAATGAGCCTTAAATTTTTTGTGTATGTGTATGTGTGTATGTGTATGTGTGTATGTGTGTGTGTGTGTGTACTTGTTTGTGGAGACTAAAAGACAATCTCTGTAGTCATTCCTCTGGGGTGTGTGTGTGTGTGTGTGTGTGTGTGTGTGTGTGTGTGTAGAATAGAAGACAGTCTCCATTGTTATTACTCGGATGCTGTCCACCTTTTCTTTTCTTGTGGCAGTGTCTCTCATTGGCCTAGGACTTACCAAGTATACCAGGCTGGCTGGTCAAGAAGCTCTAGGGATCTGCTCTGGACTACAAGCAAACACCATCACAGTAGGTTTATGTGTGTGTGTGTGTGTGTGTGTGTGTGTGTGTGTGAGGTGTTGGGGATTAAACTCAGGTTCTTGTGTTCTCAAGCCATGTACGTTGCTGAATGAACCATCTCGCAAGCCCCACAAGGCTTGAATTTTCTAATATGCCAAATATGTAGCACCAGACTTTTGGAAAGCATATTGACTGACATAGACCTGGGTTTTGGTTTTTTTTTTCTCCTGTTTTAAATTCTACTATTTTATAACACACAATTATTTTCCTATTAAAGTTCAGGGATATTCTGAGAACCACATCCTACAAGTGTGTTATACTAACAAAACAGATCTAAGCAAAGATAAACTCAGAAAAGTTTGGCAGAATTAACTAATTTTACACATAGTATTTTTTAAAAAATCAGTTAAACTGTTGTTTTCTCTACCTGAAGAATGCCTCCATCTGTGATTAGAATATTTTCTGCCTGGAGTTCAATATCAGCTTCATCAAATATTAAAGTTCCACCTATGAATGACATAATTTTAATGTCATAGAGAAAGATATTATTAAAAGTTGCTGGCTAAACTGTATATTAAACCTTAACCTTCACTGATGTCTTACTAGTACTATGTACTTTGTAACATAAAAACAAAAACTTTGGACAAAACCCTGAGAGTTGACAACAAAAGAAATTCTAATTTTTATTGACAATTTGTTTTTCTAAAAAATATCATTATATAGTATAACTATACAAGTTAATTCAGTGTTAAAACAGTGTTTTAAAGTATAAATTAAGAACAAAAGCAAAGTCATCTCTATGGAAACCATTATAGCATCAACTTTAGTTTGATTTATAAAAAATTTAGCTTTGAATTTTTTACTATTTTGTATTAGCAACAGCAATAGCTTGACTATTATTATTGTTATTGTGTAGCTTTGGCAGGCCTGTATTTCACTATGTAGACCAGGTTGACCTTGAACTTACAGAGGCCCTTGCTCTGTCTCTGGAGTGCTGGGATTAAAGGTATGTACCACACCCAGTTTGACTCGCCTTATTAAGAATATACCAAGATGCTTTTCTAAGATTGATATAAATTTGAAACAGTAAAAATTTTTATATAAGATCCAATCCTTAATGAGTTCAAATAAATGAAACATTTTTATAATTGTAAGAGTAAAAAAATCATAAAATTATAGAAGTTTTTAAGCATCTAAAGCCATTATGGCAAAGTTTCTGTACAAAAGCCCCAAGAAATTTATTATTATCATTTCATGATTCTTTTATATATAATTTTAATTGTGATTATTTCAAAATTTTTAGTGTAAAAGTAGAATATTAAGAAGCAGAGAGAAGCTCAGGCAACAACAGACAGTGACAATAGGGTCACAGGTGAAGCTGAGGATCACAGTCAACTTCCAAGCACAGTCAGGGGTCTCTTCAGGATGGGCGTAAACTGCAATTTGTGATCTTTGGGATTTACCACATCAGTATTTTTTGAGGTGGGAAATGCTGCCAGTACAGGGACATAGTATTAAAAAAAATCAGTTAAACTTCTGCTTTCTATACCTGAAGACCGCCTCCATCTGTGATTAGAAACCCCCCCGACCCCCACCATTGCCTCCACACAGTTACTGAAACAAAAGTTTTAAGGAAGAATATTTAAAGAATGCTGGTGGTAACACACTGAATAATATAATCACAAATATATTTTAAAACCATAATATAAAGATGGATGCTCATAATCATGAAGTTTGATTAAATTAACTTTACAGAAGTATTCAACATAGTTTAATAAACAGATTTTCAGATATTTACCCTGAATGAGCAACATCTTTAGAACAGGGGTACTTTGGTCCAATAGAACTGTCTGTCCTTTTGTAATAACAGCAAGTGACCCCTCCTCTGGTGGAGCTTTTCCTCCCCATGAGAAGTTGGAGGACCAAGCATCAATATATAAGAAGTCAGCATTCTCCTATAACAGAATGTGAATGGCAGTAAAATTCAGAGGATTTAATCAGAAAACTTAATTTCTCAAAGAAAGGTATCTGGAACCATATATAAAATATAATAAAGTAATAAAGTATAACTCACCTTAACTATTTGATAGCTACCTCTTTATTATCTCAAGATAATAATAAAGTGAAAAAACCATTACTAATTACCCCACAATAGACAATAATCAAAACCTAAAATAACAAAACTGTTGATAATAATCAAAAAGAAAACCCCCATCTCATATGCAACTTTAAATTTAGTATAGGCACAGTTCAATTATCTTTTGGAGATATTAAAGTAAAGCATACACCAGCAATCAGCCCACCCTCTAGCTTACTGGACTCATTACTATGATTGCATTCCCAGCAGCACTATTACCGATTTGGCCAGGCCGATGTTTCTGATGCTAAGGTGAACTGGAGCCCTCCCTGACGGAGTGTGAGCACTTGTCATGCAGATAATATGTGTCTTATTGGAATACTGAACATCACATTTGTCTGTAGCTATGGTGATATGAACATCCTGTGTATTTTCACTGTAAAGAAAGAGAGGGATAACAAAACTATGTTTATCTCAAACTTCTACTTCACATATTCAGAGATGCCTGCATTCATATAGTATACAATCAAGGGTCATTCTTTATGGTCTATCAAAGTATGGTTGTCACTTGCATTAAGACTTGGAAATACTGGTTAAGAAAAATTAGTTGGCATATAGCCAACTAATATATGAACTAGCAAGTATTCTAGTGATAGAAAGATTTTGGTCTTCATAAAACTTTTAGCAAATTTATAAGCCTTAGAAATTAGTCTCCATTTAAAAATGCAAGCTTAGTAATCATAAGTACTTGAGGAATTAAACTAGCATTCTATCACTGATATGATGATTTTAGTCAACTTCATCCACTGAAGAATGATGGTGGTGCAGCTGAGTAATGGGGGTCAGAAGGAGCCTAGCCTAGTACAGGGGAATAGATCTGATATAGGAAAAGATGGTTTTTTGACCCAATGAAACAGGTCACGTTTGGAGTTGATCTAATAGAGACGGCAGAACAAGAAAGCAATTTATGTTTGTGAAATTATTTGTTAGATTACAAGTCACCTTACCTCTCTAAGTTTAGTCTTCTGATCAGAACATGAGATATAGTGTTATTAGGCCAACATAATAATTACTTGAACAAATAAAAAACCTAACTTAAATTTAGTTTTTAAGAATGGATCTGAGCTCAGAGGACACCTGTTCCCCTAGCTATCTCTTGGAACCATCTGTCTCTTGGAACTATCTGCTGGAACTCTGTCCCTAGAATTGTTTCTTTCAGTCTGGCCACATTCATAATTTTATTCAAAATGGTTTCTCTAACTTCAGTTGGGGAAATACAAGCTTTGCTCCAACCTAATCTTAACAGACCATATGGCCTTTTCACTCCTAGTTCCAGCATATCCCATTCATCCGATATCACTGTCTTTCCCAGTCTCCACTGTATGCAATGGAGATGGGTGTACCAGCTTTCTGTCTTGATATGTTAATTATCATCCATTATCTTTTTGGATAGAGTATCAATTTGAGGTTCCCAAGGGAACAGCATAAGTGGCCTGGTCACAAGACACAAGAGTACATGACCTTGCTGGGGTGTTTTAAATGGACATAATCTAGACTAAAAGTCATTCCCACAGTGGTATAAAAACACCTCATATGATGAAGAAGGAACTTTCTGTGAATAGGAAAGTGCCTAGCACAGAGAAAGTATTCAGCGAATATTAGCTGTTAATACTGTTTTGTACCTCAAGTGTAGCGTAAGAACAGAAAAGGACACACTACAAGACTATATCTAATTATCGTACAGCATAGGAGAGAGCGGGTATAATGGCTTATGTCTAGAAACAATGTGTGATTGTGTGAAGGCAGTACCTGAATCCAGATCCCCTGACTGTGAGTCTGGTCCCTCCTGTGGTGCTGCCTCTCTTGGGAGATATTTCAGTGATGAACGGAGTGAGGGACATGCTGTATGTAAACAGAGCTGTGGACCGTGATGAATCTCTCCCATTGACCACACTCACTTCACAGGCTTGTTCGGGCCCCCTGCCTTTGAGAAAGGAATCAGACTGAGTACAGTTCTGCCATCAGGCCAATATTCACTGCCAAACCTGTAAATATTTAATTATCTTCCTTTTCCCACGATCAGTTTCTCTTTCTAGGCTGTATATGAACCAACACAATCTTTAGAAACTGCTGCAAACATCACAAAACCTCTGTACATTATCAACAAGGGATGGAAAAAGAAGTTCTCAGACTCTGTGAACAGTTCTGAAAACCTGCCAGCTTAGTCTCAGTTGGAGGATCCAACATTGCAAATGAGACAGGGAGAAGGAGAGACCCCAAGGGCAACCACGGGGGCATCAGCAAGGGCAACACTGGGGCGTGGGGGAGGCAAACACCACACTGACTCCATACAAAAATGTAAGAAGGATGAGGAGCCAGTGCTGAGACCCACAACAAATTTTCGTGGTGAAATAAGACCATATGTAAAAAGGTAATTTTTCTTCAAAATTTCTTGTTTAAAATACCAAATAAAGAGTCACAATTGTTTATTATATTATTTATGTTGAAAATGTTTGCACATAAAGCATATTCTTTTCTAAAAATATTTTTATTTATTATTTTTATGTGTATGTGTGTATTGCCTGAATGTAGGTAAGTGCACCTGTGTCGTGCAATGCCCACGGAGGACAGAAGAGGCTGTCGGATCCCCTGGAACTGGAGTTAGGGATGGTTGTTAGCTGCCATGTGGGTTCTTTTTTCATCTGAAAAATCAATCAATTGATCTCAGCACTCTGAAGACAGAATTTGAGTCCAGCATGATCTACATTGTGAGTTCTAGGCCAGCCAGGCCTACATAGTGGGACCCTGCCTGAAAAACTTCTTTGAATACTTTCTTAAATTTTGTTAAATAATAAAGAAAATCTATTACACAATACTAGATGTTTAAAATTCACATCCAACTAAAGTAAGGTTAATAATATCTCCATTTAACAGAAAAATTGAAGTAAGGAAGAGTTTAATAACCTAACTGGGGACACAGAATAAGTGGCAAAATTGAGATTTGGGGATTTTTTAGTACTCACCTCTAACCACTAACTGAAGAAGAGTTAAAATAACAGCAAATCACAGACTGTGTTCTGGATACTCATTTCTTACATATGTTAACCTTATAATAATCCTATAAGGAATGCTACTGTGATTAATCCTACTTTATAGATGAAGACACTGAGGAACAGAGAAGTTCATAAACTTTCCCAGTGATACAGTTAGGGTTCAAATCTTGTCAATGAACAGCCAAGGTTCAAAACCATTTGGACTAAGCCATCTTTAAAGTCTAAGAAGAACTAAAGGCATACTCTGTTTGGAATGCCCAGTAAACTAAGAGCCATCAGTTAATGTCATAAATTGAGGACCTTCAGAATTACAAATGTAGAAAACAATATTCTGAATAAATTCTTAGAAGTCAGGTCAGCCATAAAAGTGACTCAATTACTTCCAAAGAATGCAACAACTTGAGGAAAGATGGATTGCGGCTTTTATAAAATTAACATTTCTCGAAGGTTGCCACCCTTTTTAGAGAGCTTACCTTTATTAGGTGGAACCTCACAGAACAGTGTTGTAGAGTCAGACACAAACCTGTCAACTGCACATTCAGAGCCACAGACCAATATGATTGAATTCTGTGGATTAAATCCAGCACCTGTCACAGTCAAGGTCTGGCCACCACCAAAGCTCCCTAAGGAAGAAAAACACAAGAAAATTCAATAAATTAACAGTAAACTTCCTCTCTGTACATACTTGCTTTATTTAAAAGATTGAAATAGAAGTTATAGTAAATGAGCTTTCTTAGATGTAAAATTTATTACATTATTAATAAAACAAAATATCTTTTGATTGTAGCAATTTCAATTTTCAATAAATAAATGTTACATCTGATAAATAAACTACCTCTAGGAACTAAAATTTTATTTAAAAGAGATGTCATAAAGAATTTCAGAGTACTCAAAACTTATGTGCAGCATTATTACTTCAGTTGAATACATCTATTACACATTTAAAAAGTTTTTACCCATAAAAGTAATTTTCAACTAGGAAAAATAATATTTTGTAGAAATAATTGAATGCCAATGATGTCTAACTATAATTTTAAAAATTCCATATGGTGGGCATGGTTGCCCATGCCTTTAATCCTAGCACTTGGGAGGCAGAGTCAGGCAGATCTTTTTGAGTTCAAGGCCAACGTGATCTACACAGTGAGTTCCAGGACAGTTGGGGCTAGAGGTAGACCCTGTCTCAAAAACACCAAAAAGAAAAAAAAAAAAAAATCCATGTGGAGCCAGGTGTAATAGTGCATGCCTGTAATTCTAGCACTTGGGAGATAGAAATCAGTCTGGTTTACATAAGGCAGCTCGGGCTATAGGGAGACCTTATCTCAAAAAGACAAAAAAAAAATTCCATATGCGACTTGACGATTTATACTAGCAAGAATTATAAATAAATTATATGGTACTAAGAGAAATACAAAACCTAATCCTTTGGAATGATTAATTTATCTGATATGCTTATTTGTTTGATAAATGAAGTATTTTTGTGTGCAGGAAGTACACGTTTTATCAGTGTTTTAAACATACACTTTTTCTAAATAAGTGTTTACTGAAATAACATAAAATATTTATCTGTTATATTCAGGATTACCTTGCCTTGGATGGATATTCTGAATGTAAAGTGGGTACTCAAATACCACAGAAGACAGAGCAGAGCCTTTTGTTTTATGAAACATCGCCACAGGAAAAATGCCCCCTGCGTGATCTCCCACAATGCACTGCAGCACACTATCATTGACGGTGGTCACATTACATGCACTGTCATTTATCATCACTGAAACTTCTGAGATATCAAACCCAAGGTTAAACCCAGTTATTTCAACTTCAGTTCCTTGTGGACCTTAAAATAAAAGGGAACAATATAAATATGTATCTAAATTCCAATACTTTCACATGCACCTAAAGAAATACTGTTTTACTACTATGAATAAAACAGTGATCGGTATTTTAAACTGTATAAACATTAGCATACATGTTATGTTATAAAAATTTTGACCTCAACAAATACTAGCCTGTTGTACATTAATTACAAATGAGTTACTCAGTGTTCACTGTTTTCTACCCCTTCTGTGCATTTTGACTTCTAAGTTATTTCTTCAAACCGTTAAAAAGACAGAAAGGGAACTATGGATACCTGAGCAGGGCATATAGTATTTTTGTAGAAATAGCTGAATTCCAGTGATGTCTAAATATGATTCTTAAAAAATTCTACATGTAACTTGAGCATTTAAAACCAAATATTTTAAATAAATTATATAGCATTGAGAAATATAAAACCTAATATTTTATAATTATTAATTTATCTTGTATGCTTATTTGCTTGATGAATGAAGTACAAGATTTAGCAGGGTTTTAGGAATATAGATTTTTCATATATTGGACTTGGAGTTGGTGT
>NW_008354281.1:548634-568773 GCF_000622305.1 Nannospalax galili
TTTCAGTAGTTATCCTTTGAGAAAAAGAATCATGATATTCATGTAATTAGTTATAGAAAAGGTAACTAATTTAAAGATTTATAGGTGAATATTGACATTAAGGCCTTGAGTTAAATGCAAAGAATAAAGAATTTCTTTCTACCTTTTTTTAATTAAGAAAATATTTTTTATGATAAAATGTACAGTGAGGCTAATAAACATGGAAATTTCATAGGTCATTCAAATGAATACCCACATACTCAATATTTACGTGAATAGATATTAATCTGTACAAACTATTAGAAATGCAAACTCTTCAAGCAGCAGTTTGATTTAACTCATATAGATTTACCATGTGATTGACTAATGAAGAAAAGATCACCAAAATACAAATAATCATATTCATGAGTCATTATCATAAAATTATACATATTAATAAGATATTCTATGTTGAGAATATTTCTGATACATGCTAAAATTGTTTTATAAACCTTAAAATTTTGACATTTCACCTTTCAAATGCAGCAGGTTTTTTTAGTGGAATCTATAGCCTGCTTCCTTACTAAATAAAGCAACTCAGACCTCATTTGTCTGTCTCTTCTATGTTTTTCAGAAGACAGAGTCAAAAACAGAGGTGGAAAGAATGGCCATGTAAACAAGAGACAAATGCCGTTGTTCTAAATGACTTCAAATACATGGATGTCAGTTATGATTAATATGTGCTTCTAACTTAACAAGCTTTCTGTATTTTAAAGGCAAATTTAATAGTAAACTTCTTGAAGTAATGAATATATATATTACCCATACCTAATAAATAGATTTCTTGAAGTAATGAATATATATTACCCATACCTAATAAATAGATTTACCAGTAATATAAACTTTTAAAAGATAATTTGAATTCTTTGTTATATTTAACATTCTGTTACATTTTGATTGAGTTTCTTTAATTTTAGAAGATGATAAGGAAATTGATGTTAAGGAAATAAAATTGTCCAGAATATCATCAATAGGAAATTAACCCGCTACCAAAGACTTGATCTCGGCTGTTGTGCGGCAGCTGCCTCCCTAGGACTTCTTACCCAGATGATGAGCCTTGCAATACAAGGAAGACAACAAAGCAGGGTGGCACGAAGACCAGGATGGCATCCTAGCCTATTTCCAAGCTTAGGAAAAAAATGTGTCACACCTAATAGCTCAATTGATATCATCATGATTTCTCCACCTGAATGTGCCACTTCCTTGGAAAGAATTCTGCTGTACTACTAGTAATCAATTCAAGTTTATGGAAATAAAGTCTCTGAACAAGTCTCAATGTCAGTAAGATCAATCACTTGTGAATCTTAACATTTGTTTCTTAGGCCACATCAATATTAATGACATAAATTACCCATTTTGCTCCCAAGATAATTATCTATTTCTTCCTCATTTGCAATTTAGATCAAGTTGATGGGCATTTTGTTTCTGTACAAAAAAATTGGAGTCTAGCTAAAAAATTTTATCCTAAGAATGTATGAAAAACATCACAAAATAAAAAACTATACATAACTTGAATCTCACTCATAGTGATTGCAAGTACGAAAGCAATCTCATCGTAACTCCATAGCAATGACTACTACTGATAATATGACATAAATACAATAAAAAGACATGTAAATAGTGGAGTACCTCTATTTGGGATGATTCTTTTGAGAAATGGAGTGTCCTTCTGGGCATATGTAAATGACAAAGGTGGGTAAGTGACTGCATTAACAGAGATCTTCAGATTGGCCATGCCAGCTCTCCCAGCTGGGGTGCTGCAGTACACCTCACTGGAGTTGATGAACATAATTTGACAAGGATCATCCCCCACAGTGACTGTGGTGTTGTGAGGAGAGAAGCCATTGCCTGTGATCACCAACGTGGTTCCACCAGCAATGCTTCCAGATATTGGTGCGACAGAAGCTATTGCAGGACTGCTGACAGTCAGGTTTCCAAGAGCTAAGCCCTTGGTTTCCACCACAACACTGAGAGAGTGACGTCCAGCTGGTAGTGGAGTCATGAGAACGGTGATATTATTTTCATTAACATCTATTGCTCTGAACTGTTGACTTCCTATGAATACAGAAATGTCCTCCAACACAGTCCCAAAGCCTTCTCCTTCAATAAGAACTTTTACAGAGCCTTTGATAGAGTTTGGAAAGATTTCTCTTACATAAGGAGTGATGCTTTCTAAATATGAAAAGCTGCAGTTGCCCTGACATTGGGCAGGCACTCCATGAATTAGAAGCTCTACAGGCACAAGTTGTTGGGGAGCAGGAGATGTTTCGCATTCAATGGCTGAATAGGTCACAGTTAGAACTTTACAGGGGAAATTTCCCATTAAGACTTCTACACCTGCAGAAGAAACCACAAATCCAGAACCTTGTATGGTCACCCTTGTCATTCCTGTAGTTGATCCTGTACTTGGCAACACCATATCTATGTTTGGCAAAAGTACAAATCGCCTGTCAAATTCACTGGACAGTGTGTTGATAGCAGTGCCCAGGTTGTACACGATCAAACTGACAATTTCTCTGATTCCAACATCCATAGAGTTTTGAGGATCAATATGACATATAATAGAACTGTTGTTACTTTCTTGTACAACACAAGGATAGCTACCAATTGTAACCTTGAAGAAAAGCAAATACAAAATAAAATGTATTAATGTATGAACTTTAAGTTTTCATTAGTGGAAATTATAATTTATAATGTGAATTCTGTGAAAACTTTTTATTCATAAAGTTAATTTGGGGGATTAAGGCATGCATATCTTAAATTTACTTTAAGACTGCATCATAATTGCACATATATGTTTATAACTGTGTTATTCACATAGCCCAAAAGTGAAAAACCTAAATAGCCATCAACTGGATGAATGAATAGATAAAATAAAATATAATATGCCATACAATGGAGTATTTATTCATACATGAAAAGAAATGAAGTATTGGCACATGGATGAACTTTGAATATAGTATGCTAAGTGAAAATAGGTGTTCATGGGACTGGAGAGAATGGCTCAGCAGTTAAGAACGCTGACTGTTTTTGCAGAAGATACAGGTTCGAATCCTAGTACCCACATGGCGGCTAACAACTGTTCATAACTCCAGTTCCAGGAGATGTGATGCCCTCTTCTGCACTGCACAACATGGGGGCACTTAACACACATGCAGACATAACACTCATACACGTAAAAATAAATAAATAAGTAAATAAATTTTAAAAAGAAAATATGTGTTCACAAAAAACTATATATGGTATGATTATATTTAAAAGAAATGTTCAGGGCTGGAGAGATGGCTCAGTGGTTAAGAACACTGGTTGTTCTTGCAGAAGACCTGGGTTCAAATTCCAGCACCCACATGACAGCTAACAACTGTCCATCACTACAGTTCCAGGGGATCCGACAGCCTCTTCTGTCCTCCGTGGGCATTGCACAACATGGGTGCACTTACCTACATTCAGGCAATACACACACATAAAATAAAAATAATAAATAAAATATGAAAAAAATTTAAAAAGAAATGTTCGGAACAGGCAAAACTATAGGGAAGGAAGTTAGATCAGTATTTATCTATGGGCTGGCATGGAACACATGTGGTGTTTCTTAGAGTCTGGAAGTTTCTTTTGAGATTATGAAATGCTCTACAATTGATTGCAGTTATGGATGTATGACTCCATTAATATACTATGAAACACACACACACACACACAAAACTGTATATTTTAAATGACTAAATTAAATGCTATGTGAGTTAAATATCATAAAGCAGATAAAAGTAAATTATGAGATTATGGTCAAAATATCTTCCTTTTATTGACCATATGGACATTCAGAAAGGATTTTTATACTCTTACCTT
This sequence comes from Nannospalax galili, assembly GCF_000622305.1. Lineage (NCBI taxonomy): Eukaryota > Metazoa > Chordata > Mammalia > Rodentia > Spalacidae > Nannospalax > Nannospalax galili. The sequence continues at coordinate 552,499 of NW_008354281.1, forward strand.
ATTGGCACATGTAAGATTACTGAAGCCATGTCCAGTAATAGTTATCAATTCATTTACTGTTCCAATTGAAGGAGTAATGTTGCTTATAGATGGCGAAATACAACTTGAAAGCTCAAAAAGCAACTTAGTTGAATTATTAACCTTGGTATCATTCAGGCCACACAGGGATTCTGTTGCTAAGCAGCCTGCCACACTGCTTTCCAAGTGTAAATTCTCAGGACCTGTTTTAGACAAAAAACTGCCTATAAGCCATGGCAGTATTCTAAAACAAGCTGTGATCAGACTCCATTACTATTTCTTTGATGAAGAAGATAGGTGCTTTTAAATTCTGGTAATCTGGTAATTGTTTTTACAGGAAGACTCCAGGCAAGACAAAGATTTTAAAGAATTAGGCAAAATTGGTGCAATAAAAAGAGAAGAATGAACATAAAACGAATTGATTTTTCTAAGTAAAGAGTCCATAAGACTTAAGACTCTAAGAGTCTGTAAGATAAGTGAAATAATATTATCAATTAACATTATAATTCAAGGGGCATTAAGAGTGTCAGAATCTTCACAGTATACTTCATTTGATCCATACCATGGTTCTGGGAGGAAACATGGCAGGAAGATATTATTAACTTATTTTACAGTGTGAATTCTAGACTTAGTAAAAGGGAGAAGCAGGTTAGACCCAGTCATCTGACCTCTATTCCAGAGAGGTCACTTTAAGCCAGGGTCACTGGACTGTAGTTTCCATCTTTAACCATCTTACCCGGAGCATATATGGCCTCAGTGTTTCCCACATACAGTTGCAAGGGGATGTGCCTGGTTTCAACTGGTAAAACATTAATGACTCCTTGGAGGGAGATGGCGTGAGCCTCATCAACATACCCACTGCTATAGTAATGGATTCCAGGGGAAGTAAACTGATAAGAAAATGAACCTGCATAAAATAAGATTGTACATAAGAATTACAAACAATGCATCTTTGAAAAAGATGAAAAGTGAAGCGTAAAGAAAATTGAAATGATCACTTAAATGCACATACATATGACCATTGTTTTTACTTTTCATGTGTTTGACATTTCAACAGGAAATGGTAAGGGATGGACCACTGACTGTAAAAGGGCTGTCTTATATAAAGAAGGCAAGATCTGCCTTTGCTTTTTAAGAAAACCACGGGAAGTCTGACATAATTTACCAAAATTTAAATAAAAACTCAACATGCAGTGAAAATATGAATATACTGCTAAATGTGTAGAACAAAACAAACAATCTCAAAATCATACTACACTGAGCTGTCCTATAAGAAAAACTAATCCTAAAGCTGATTGTAGTCAATAGAAGTTCAGTACTTGCTATCAGGTCAGCATGATTACAACATGTAGTTTTATTTTCATTGTACTTTGATGAACACCATAGTTTTTCAATTGGTCAATTTTGTGGAATTAATAAAGATAATTCAAACATCAGAATTCATTATAGTGTATATAAAATAATTGGTTGCATTTATTTATAACATAAATACTATAGATATAAAAATGTCAACTACTTTGTACATTTGTATAAATGGTTTATGTAAAACTACTTTTTTTTTTTTTGGTCTTTTTTGAGACACGGTCTCCCATAGCCCCAGCTGGCCTAGAACTCTCTATGTAGACCAGGCTGGCCTTGAACCATTTTAAGTCTAAGCAAAATGTCCTTTTAGCTATATCTAGGGTAAAGAAGCATAATGAAAAATTCAATAAAACAGAAATATACCTGATGAAGATTTTTGCCTTCCATTTATAAATCCTTTGTCATCATAAATTACACTTCCAGGACTGGAGACTGAGAAAACTCTGTATCCTATCCCCTTAAGAAAAGGATGTGCTTGCCAATGCCATATCACGGTATCTCCTACAGACACATCTAAAACTGGTGGTGACCAGGCATAGCCTAATCCATGCTCTGGGAGGAAGAATTGAGGCAAGTTTTAAAAGGGAAAGAAGTAAATTTTTAAATAATTAGCCATAAAGATAAACCTATTTTTGTACAGTTTCTTGTGAGAACAACTTCAAATGAATATTATAAATTTTAGTATGTGCATAACTTAAACACCTAACCAAAACATAAGCAGAGTGAGTAGAAAGCACAATAATGAGAAACTGAGGAAGAAATAAGCATTCAACTCCAAAAGTGATAATCAAGAGACACTGAAAAAATTCGGAAGCTCATTTAAAAAGTTGTTCAAAAATATTACATGTAATAATTTTAAAATCTCTGATTGACTCTTTAAACATAAGAATTTTCTGAAACATATAGGCATTCCAGTAATTTTAACTTGAATATTCATTCAAAACTCCATGACTAATAATAAATTACAGTAATCAGAAGTTCTATACTACAACAGTATCAGCTGGCAATTTCTGATCACGGAAGCTGCAAGGTCTAGCTTTGTAAACTCAAGTTTATCACATATGACTACATATGTGATCCATATGTGACACTTATATCGTATGGAGGCCACTGGAAAAGCAGAAAGGAAATAATGAAAGTTATTCTCTGAACAATTTGAAATGCAAAGTGAAAATAAAATTAATTTCAGAATAAAAAGCTTCTTTTATTTTTTTACGATATGTAGATGTTGGTTGGTACCTAAGTGTGATCCGCTGTTGGTGATTCTGAACACATTTCCTGTTGACTGAAGAGTGCATTTGATGATATTTTCTGATGATGATGTAACATTGCATGGGAAGGAACCTAGAAAGGATAAAAGTAGGAAAAAAATGGTCCCAATTTTTTTGTGAAATTTAGAGATGAAGTATCATAGTAAATATTCAGTTTTTTGCAAAAGCTCAGCATTATAAGGGAGGATCTTTGGTATCTTCTTTCTGATGATAATCATGTTTGAGTGCCGATTATTGTCACAGAAGAGTTATATTAACATTAAATTAACACAATGACAAGTTATAAAAAATTAAAGATCCAAAAGCACAGTTGTTCAGTTTCTCATTATCCCCTTAACGAAATACACCTAACCTTTATACTTTAATATAAAAACAGGGGTTGGAGAGATGGTTCAACAGTTAGTAATGCTTGGTGATCTTGCAGAAGACCTGAATTTGATTCTCAGCACTTAGATCTGACATCTCACAACCTCTTGCAACTTCAGATCAAGGAGATCTGATGCCCTTTTCTGGCCTTTGTGGGCCTACACAGACACAGACAAACACACACACACACACACACACACAAACATACACAAACACACACACACAAAATATAAAAACAAGAGTATTAGTAAACCTTTCTTACACTATTGAAAAACTATTACAAGTATTTGGGGAAAACAGGAATACTTGAACAGGTGAATGAGAAGGGGGGATTAGGGAGAGAGAAAGAAAGAGAGAGAAAGAGAAAGTGCTTCAGGGGTGTGAAAAATCAGAGGAAAATGCATTAGTTTAAAAGCCTACTAAAAACTGCACATACAATATATGCATATGAGCACATGTGTATACCTGAAGGCTATATGGAAAACAGTGTGAAGAACTCTCAAAAAACTAAAAATGAACCTACCCATATGACCCAGTTATACCACTCCTTGTCATATACCCAAAGGACTCATCTTATTGCAGAGACACTTGTACATCCATGTTTGTTGCTGCTCTTTTCACAATAGCTAAGAGATGGAAGCAACCTAAGTGTCCCTCAATTGATGAGTGGATAATGAAAATGTGGTTCATTTATACGATGGAGTTTTACTCAGCAGTAAAGAAAGATGAAATAATGAAATTTGAAGTTAAATAGAAACTGTTATGCTAAGTGAAGTAACACAGACTCAGAAAAACAAATGCAGTATGTTCTCCCTCATACGTGGCTCCTAGCACCAAACCCTTTTAAATTCCAGGCCCTTTTAATAAGATGATGCTATACAGCAGTCCCTTCTGCATGAAATAAATACCATCATCACGACTTTGCCTGAGTCTGATCGCTAAACATAGTCACAATTGGGTTTGTTGATGGTTGTGCTCATTCATTAAAGGAGTGCCAAGCAGGGTCACTGGACCCTCACCTGAGTATCCAGCCACTCTTCCCAGCCAACTAATCCAACCTTGGAAGACAAAAGACAAATGAGGAAGAATCCAATAGAGGGATGCTTTTGGAAGCCCTTGTCAAGAAACTCCAATGGAATCTCATATGAACGTTTGAAAATTGCCCTGTTCTGACTTTTTTCTAGTTCTCTGTCTAGAACTTGTAATGCTAATTACTCTTGCCTTTACTTCTCCTTCACATCTCCTATTCTTGATTCAAGGACTTTTTTCTCTCCTTAGAGGCAAGAGTTATGCAATTTGGGAGTCTTTTAGATAGACCCACTGAAGGGGTACTCCGATTGCCTCACCCTGTGTCCCTGTTCAGCATGGAAGAAGCCAGAATGGTTGGTGTCCCTATTCCCTATTGGCAGTTTGGGTAACCTCTCCAGAGGATGTGGTGATAAGAATAGGAGGTAGGCAGTTAAGGTAAAAAGACCCCAAAGCAATGTAGCTAGTTTCTTGGCTAAAAATCAAAATGTCCTTGAGCCTGTTAGCAACATACTCTGACCCAAGGCCAAAAACATCAAGTATTTGGGAGCTTGTATCTAATCCTTAAAAGATTTTAGGGTTACCTCTTCAGAGGGGAGAATGTTGGAGGGGAGGGAATGGGCATGGATTTGATCAAAACACCTTGTATGCATGTATAAAATTCTAAATAAAGTTTGTAAAACAAAAAAAAATAAAAAAGAAAGAAAGGAAGGAAGAAACACAGTGCCAGACAAGAGAAGCTTCCCTTAGAGTTCTTGGCCAGGGTAGTCCAAGAGACTCCAAAAATAACACAGACTATTGCCATAGCCCTTGATTCCTTCCCAGAACTTGAAAGTAAGACCCTATTGTTGAAAACAGGACAATTCAGATACAGGACTTGGAGCAATGGAACTGGAACTGACCTGGAAGCTTCCTGAACACTGGCTCTTATAATATCAGAGGACACTATACAAGCTGTTAAGGAAAAATAATCAATGGTCCAACTCTGGCTATAAAGTTTTATAACCACAACAATGTCCTGTACAACAAACTATCTCTGTTGGTGCAGTCATGACATTTTTGTCAGTAATCAGCAGCTATCTAATTGGACTTAAAGCCTGCTAAACAGGAGAGAACTCATGTTTGGTATTGTAAACATAGCCAAGTACAGATGGCTGGATAAGACACAGATCCTAGTGAAAAACCTACATCTATCATTCCTAGACAAATGTAATTTCTTACTGTATGCTAAATATGGATTCTTATCTTTACAGACAAGTATACCCCCACAACATTCATCAAAGAAGCTTCTTTTCGTGGAAGATGGAGACTATTACAGAGTTCTACAACTGGTCAAACACAGAGAATTAAGTGTGAGATGCCCAGCCTTAAGTGACACATCTACAATGGAACTTCTATACCTAAGGCTCATGAAGCATAGTGAAACAGGAGTTAGAGAGAATATTAATACATCTTTCAACTCTCACCACAAAATCTTCCCCATACAACAGAGGGTGATTAACACTTAAAGTCACAATGACTAAAATGTAGAGAATAAGAGACTGAAGAGTACCTGTCCCTGGAGAGGGTTTCTAGTGTAAATGTCTGCTACCCAGGTCTCGAGGACCATTGTGGAAGAGGAGGGAGAAACAGTGTAAGAGACAGGGGTGGTAGATAACCAAGAAAACAGAGTTTTCCGTGCCTCTGGGAACTTGCTCATATGAACTTGAAGCAATAGCAAAAGAATGCACAAGGCCCATGCAAACTAAATCAGACAAAAACCCAGCATAAACTGGAGAAATGGGCAAGAAGCCCCAACATTGGCTGAGGAACTATTGGCAGCTAATCACTGGGTGAGAGTTGGTCTTCTTTAAGAGAGTGGTGCTAGATAGGCTGACCAGTCTCCAGTAGATGGATGCACACTGAAAGACATCTGGGGACACAAACTTGACTCAATAGACCTTAACATATAAAACAGAATGCATGAAATCTGGTTGAGGGCTATGGAAGTGTGTCTAAACATGATTAAGACGGATTGTATGAAATCTACAAAACTTCGGTAAAATATATATTGTAAAAAAAGCATTCGTGTAACAACTCAGCACTTATAGCATATTCTTTTCACCAAGAAAACCCTTGATAGCTCTCCTGCAGAATGAAGCTCTTACCTAAGAGGACAGAATTTTCAGTTGGTGTTGTGCTGAACCCTAAACCCATTATAGTGATTTCAGTTCCACCATACAAAGAGCCTCTCTGTGGAAACATATGAGTCACTTCCAAAATATACTGTATGGAAGCATTTAACTTGTTCCTGAAAAAAAAAAAGGAATAGATTTTTCAATGAGCTTCTTCCCCATAGGGCCACAGTGTTTGAGGAAGGGAAAATATTTGAATATCTATGTAATTACACATTAATTTTCCAGAGTAGCTAATCTGGTAATTATCATAAACTCCATTTGGCTAGATACATATTACATATATATATATATATTGAAAACTGGAATTTTGAAAAAATCTAATAGCATAAGTATGTGAGATAGTTTTTAAATATTATGGGAAAATAGGAATTGAGGTCACAAGAATTAAATGAAATTCTTTAAATTATTTTATATTTATTAGAGTAAAATATAAATGCAGCTATAACTGTAACAACAAGGTGGCAATGAAATCCTGTCCATTACATCAGTAATTAATCTTGTGCACTTAAAGTTACCATCCCCTATTTTTTGAAAAATTTTCAGGATTTCACTTCTCATTATTTCAGGTGAAAAGGCATCCTCAAGATGTTTTCGCCTTCCTCTAATGATACCTAGGACCTAATATTTGTAATCTTTTCACATTTACAATTGTCACAGTTCTGATGTAATTCTTTGTTAAAAATTTTTCCAACAAAACTGTGAGTACCATTATTGCAAGCAACTACTACAAATCCAGAATAAATAAGTATTCTTCCCCCCACTGCCAAAACTGCTTGAAAAGTATTTCTTGAACAAATGAAAATCATGTAACCTATATAGAAATCTAGTTTCACAGAGAGTTTTATAACCTGATCTGAACTGTCTGACTTAAAACTCAAGTGTTGCCTCATACTTTATGAGATTTTCTAAGAATCTTTTCCAAAAGGAAATACAGAAAAGTAAAGGATGCTATCAATATATTGTCAGTTAACGTTTTTTTTCTATACCAAGTTTATTAGCCCCAAGCATTCCACAACTCTATCAAGTTTTATTCATTACCATACCTTGTCGATGCAAAACCCCAGTTTTTTACTTCAACATAGATGTCGTGTTTTCCTGGAGACAACATGGGCAACAGGCATCTAATGTCTGTGAAGTTCGAATGAAGAACCTGGCAGGTTTTTTCTCCAACATACACCATGTTTTGTGTGAGTTCATTTCCAAAGTTATAACCCTTAATTGTTAAATTAACGTCTCCTAATGTTTTAAAAGAAAAATATAACTTCTTGTAGAGAAATTTTACTTGTTATCCAGCATGAAATTCTCATATTAAACAAATCAACATGTTTATCTTTCATTGGAATTAGAAAATTCTCATACATTCAGAGGCAAAAAGTGAAACATCAGGGTTCTTGCTGCCAGGGCAGAGATAAAATACATGTTTGTTTCATGAAGAAAAGAAGACATCAAAGAACTTTTTAAAGAAATGATATCTTTCTCACCATTGTACACGTTCAAAGTAAAATTATAAGCTGACTAAACTGCACTTAAAGGGAAGGAAAACAAATTCAGAACTGGTTTCAGTGTAACGAGAAAAACTTCAGTGAGAAACAGTACTTTGAAAGACTTTCTGAAAGTGACACAAGCCTAGACATACCTGGGAATAGGGAAACTCATCTAGGAATCACTTCCATCAGACTGGCCTGTGAGCATGTCTGTGGTGAATTGTATTGACTGATGACTGATGTAGAAAGGTCCTGCCCACTGTGGGAAGTACCATCCCTGGGCAGGTGGGCCTGGACTGTTTAAGAAAGGAGACTGAACAAACCAGGGGAAGCAAGCCAGTAAGTAGCAGTCCTCCATGGTCTCTGCTTCAGTTTCAGCCTCCAGGTTTCTGTCTTGAGTTCCTGGCCTGGCTTCCCTAGATAAACGGGCTGTATCCTATAAGCCAAATAAACTCTTTCCTCCCCAAGTTTCTTTTGGTTCTAGGGTATATCACATCAACAGAGAGCAAGCTAGGACACCAGTGTTTGCTTTTGTATATTTGATCTCAAGAAACAAGTGGGAAAAAGTGACTTGCAAACCCCAAAGAAGCAATAAAGTCAGAGGAACTATAAAAAAGATATAATGAAGGCTACTCTGAGATCATACACAAAACTCCTACTCTTTTACTGTTCATGATGCATTCACTGTCCTAGGTGTCTTATCACATGCTCAACAATTGATAGATAATGAAAATATGACACATATACACAATGGAATTTTGCTCAGTTCTAAAGAAAAAGGAATTAATGAAACTTGCAAGTAAATTGATGGAACTGGAAATAACCATACTGACAGAGGTAACTTGGACCTAGAAAAACAAATTATTGATTTTACTGAAGAATTTCTTACCTAGAATTGTCCGTACTTTTGGACTGAAATCAGTAATAACTGGTGTCTGTAAACAATTATAAGTAAAACTGTCCTTTGCTGTGGCTTGAATTCCATTGGTAATAACCAAAATATCAACTGTACCCTCAATTCTCTGAAACAGTGGAAAAAATAAAATAATTAGAAAATATTAAATCATGAGGGTCTGAAATCCCATGGTTTGCCTTGGGAGTAACTCAGCATTTTGTAAATGTTTGCTTTGGAAGCACAAGAACTTGGATTTGGTCCCCAGAACCCACATTTTTAGAAAAAAAAGAAAAGAAAAGAAAAAAAAAAAAAAGCCAGGTCTTGGGGCACGTGCTTACAATCCCAGTTCTGGGATGACAGAGACAGCAAAATCTCTGGGCTTGATGGCCAGCTGTCCTGGCTCCATCCAGTGAGATATCCTGTCTCAAAGAACAAGGTGGGCAACTTCTGGGGAATGACACCAAAGGTTGTCCTCTGGCCTACACACACATACACACACACACACTCTCTCTCTTGTGTACCCACATATACACGCATCTGCACACACGTATATATACACACAAAAAGTAAACCTCTCACACACCTACACACACACACACACACTCACACAGAGATCAAATGGCTGAAGACAAATAGAATAGTTGCAAGTACGCTTCTGAAGATATTTTGTTTCAATCGTGAATCAGAATTAGTTCTCAGATGTTTAGAAAGTTACAGTATCAAATATAGGTTACATGACTAAATTCTCAAGATAAAGGTCAAATGGTCTTGGGCTTATGATCAACTTAAATAATCTATATTTACATTTTAAGGGCTCCACACTGCAGTTGAGATGCTCTGAACAAGTGGCTCTCTAACTAATAAAGGATAAATTTGCTTTTTGCTCTTGAAATAGATTTAAATTTAATTCTGATTCATTTACAAACTATACTCTACTGAACCATTTCCAGAATACAAGATTAAATACTAAAAAATACGTGATGCTTTTACTAATATGACATCTGTGCAATTCTCAATTAGGAGAAACTTTTATCCACCATTTGCTGTTCTGATAATGCACACTTTGTACCTAAGTGAATGCAATGATTTTAATAAAGTAGGTTTTCAGTTTGTCATATCCCCTACATCCTTCTTTCCATCATTCAGTCCACTACACACTCAGTATTGATTTTTCCTACAGATGATAACTACATCCCTAATTACTCTATATTTTGGGATTTAGGCATCAGTGACTGCATTTATTAACCTTTTCCTACATAACTATCAAACTTCAGTCTTCTTTAAAATTTAAAAATGATTTTTTAAAAATAAGGAATAATTGTTGATCCTAAGATATAATACTTTATGGAGAACTTCACATTTTTTATAAAAAATAGAAATTTTAGCGCATTTAAAAATAATCTGGGCTGGCTGCATGGTTCAGGGGCAAAAGCACTGGTGGTCAAGCCTGATGATCTAAGTTCAAACCCCAGAACCTACATAGTGAAAGATGAGAGCTGACTCATGTGCATTTTCCTCTGACCTCCACACCTGTGAAGTGGCAGATGAGTGTGTACACATGGACATATGCAAAATAAATAATTGAATAATCAAATAAACATAAAAATGCTTAAATACAAAGAATAATAAAATTTATTTTATAATTTAATGCAGGCCCCAATCTCAGCCAAAGAATTGGTTAGATTATTATTTTTAAAGATACATCTCTTGATTTTAAACTGTGATACAATTCAGTTTATTGTCTGTATGCTATCAAACACCTGTCCATTCTATTAGCTTACTTTAAAAAATATTTTTATTGATTCTTTGAGAACTTTATACAATGTAATTTGATCATATTCAGAGCTCCTTCCACATCTCCACCCCCACCCTACTTCCCCTTGACTTCATATCCTATATTGTTATTTATTTATTTATTTATTTATTTATTTATTTATTTTCCATTTATTTATTTATTGGTCCTTTTGAGACAGGGTCTCCCTGTAGCTCCAGCTGGCCTGGAACTTCCTTTGTAGACCAGGCTGGTCTTGAACTTGCAGCAATCTACCCACCTCTGCCTCTTGAATGCTGGGATTAAAGGTGTGTGCCACCACATCTGTGTTCTGTTATTAAAAACTCAAAAGAATTCTTTTAAATTTTTTATTGAGTTTTTGTGCATTTCATATGATAAATCTTAATCAAATTTAGAGCCCCTCACCCATATGCACCTCTCCATAGCCCCCCACCAGCTTTTACACAATCTGTTATATTACCCAGATGTCCCTTGGTACAAGTTCATCCACTGGATTCTGGTCAGCCTATCTGGAGTCTCTCCCTTAAAGAAGATCTACTCTCCTTCACCCCACAGTAATCAGTTGCCAATAGTTCCTCCACTAGGGTTGGGCCTGCTGCCCATTTCCCCAGTCCTATTACCTTGGCCTTGATTACCTCCCAGAACTTGAAGATATAACCCTATTGCTGAAGACAAGACATACTTTAGAAAAGGAGCTGGAACTGACCTGGAGACTTTCTCAAATGGTCAAACCCACCTATAAAGCCTAATAACCACATGACTGGCACAACAAACTATCTCTATTGGTGCAGTAGTGGCACTTTTATCTAGGGGGTAAACAACAGCTATCTAATTGAATTAAAGTCCTCTCAATATGAGGAAATTCATATATGGTACTGTAAATATAGCCAAATACACATGGTTGGGGAGGTCATAGACTCCAGAGAAAACCCTATCTCTGTCTTATTGATAGGCAACACAACATTTTACTGTATGCTAAATATGGATCCTTATATGTACAGACAAGTGTACTGTATACTACTCATCTAAGAAGCTTCTTTTTGCAAAAGATAGAGGCTATTACAGAGCTCCACAACTGATCACACACAGAGAATATACATCTGAGAGATGCCCAGTCCTGAGTGACATATCTATAGTGGATCCATTACACCTAAGGCTCATGGAACATAGCAGAACAGGGGGTAAAGAGAATACTAAAACACTATTTCTGACACCCCATCGCCACTGAATTTCATGTTTGTATCTGCTTCCATAGTTTCCAGTGGGGTGCACTGTCTTATTAATACTGGTTTTGCCTGACTATCATCTTTCATAATTTTTAAACATCTCAAATGTGAAGATAATATTTTGCCTTTGGATTTTAGTTGAAAATGTTAAAAGAAATAATTTTTGAAGATCATACTGTAAATTCTGAAATTTGTAGAAATACACCATGTGTCTAGCATCTACCTAGATGTTCTTAATTCATGAAGTTAAGACTTTTGGGGGAAAGTGGCTAAAGACAGAGGCCTTACTTTTGGTGTTTTGCAGGTTATCCTAGTCAAATCTCCTTCAATCATCTTGCAGGTTTCATTTCCAACTAAAACTGTTGAATTTTCACTAAAGCCAAATCCAGATACAGTCAGTAGAGTACCACCTTTATAAGAAAAACAAAGAAAATAAAACCAAAAAATGAATCATCTACAACAGAAAGAACCTTTCTCACTGTCTAACTCATCATTTCTGAATCATGGACAGGCAGGTGGGTGGAGAATTGGACACGCGGTCAGCACTTCATGCCCTGCCTAAACTCAGTTGCACAGGCTTGTCTCATGGTTGGCTTTGGGGTATATTAGCAACAAGCACTGTCTTCCACAATGTTTTCTTCATTTTGGAAAGAAGAATACTGTTTCTGTGTACTCTACTATGCCATATGTAGGAAATGAGGGTGAATTAAGGCTTAAATTTCAATATCTCTAAACAAGAAGAAATATGAGGCAAAATACAATAAAGAAAATTTTAAAAATCATTACAAAAGCACAATTTCCAAAAGTAATCATGGTTAAAAAATGCAAGGTGAGTAAAACAGAAGAAAACTATGCTATTGTCTGTGCATTGTTGTTTTCAGCCTTCCTGTGCCTGATTTGTCCCCAGAACTTTTTTCAGGGATGAGTAGCTCCATTGAGACCATGGTTACAAATGAAGCAGCTGGTAAGCAGAATACTAACCAATAAATCTTATCTTGACATAATTAATGAGCTTGTTATAGAAACATGCAGTAATTGATGATATTAATTCAATAACCTAAGATGTAAGTATAAGCAGTCACCCTGACTTGTACTCCATACGAAAGAAAAGAATTATCCAGCCATTTAATCCCTGTGCTTTCCACATGGACATTCTCTTTTGTTCTAGACAAGGGAGCTTTGGTTTCCTGTCCCTTTGCCCTGCACTAGAAACAAAGCACTGGAAACCAAATTGTGGAAATGTATTATATTGTCTCTGTTGAGTACTATTAACTATTACCTGCCAGGCTTCCAGAATCAGGCGAGATGTGTGAGATCTGACTCTGATAAACGAAGTGGAATCCCTCACCCTCTACATTCTGTGCTAGTCCAACATCAGCGATGGACACAACGACTGGTACATGTCCAGCACTTCCATTCAGGATCTGGCACTTGATTTCATTTTCTTGTGTTAAAAAAGAAGAAAATGATAAAGCAGATGTTCTTTTAGATTAAAACTCACTAAAGTTTATATTTGAAAATATCAACACTGGCCTTCATTTTTAGACCACAAGAAATATATCCAGGGTAAACTACTCATATGCTGATGGGAAGTAGAAAATAGTAAGGGGGTGGGTGGAATCTATAAATTACCTGATGCTATGAATTAAGTTAGTCCTAGAAAGCAGCAAATCAACAATGAAAAAAAATCTGGTGAAACTTTAGAGAAAGAAGGCCTATGACATAATTTTTAAAATTCTAATTTATAATTAGAATTTATAAACTTTTTCTGATTATATTAAAATTTTGGTCTAACATATTTATATAATACGTTCTATCAATAAAAGTGATCAAGTTAAATGAAAACATTTTCTTCACTTTATTTACAACAATTTAGGTAATATTGGCATAATTATGAGTATCTGACTTCAAGAATACATATATTTAAGTAAAAACAGATGAGATATGGTATGATTTGTCTACATAATTTTAATCTGTTTAAACACCTAGGACCATGAAAAATAACTTTCAGTGAAATTAAGTAGCAAGGGCCCTTGTAATGTCAAGACGTTAAAAATGTGAATGATCTTTAAATTCTGCATCACTGGAGACAGGTCCCATCAAACTCGAGGTCAAAAACTATAGGTACGTCCTCTTGCCTCAGTACTAGTACATTGTCAAAATGCAAAGGGCTAGGGAGTAGAACAGTAGTGAAGAACTTGCCTCCATGGCTAAGGCCTGGGTTCAAACCCTAGCACCACAAAACAAAGAAGAAAAATGTAGCAACTACAACAAGCATGATCAGAGGCCATGGTACAATAGAGCCACACTTCGAACATTATTTGTGGTCTGAGACACACTAATACATAAAAATCTAATAGAACTAGTTTGCAAGGTGTGTAATGGGATAAAGACGCTATTTAATAGTGAAACAATCAGTTTGTGGTCATAATTAAAGATAAAATGGATAAGGTACTATCCAGAACAAATTACCAATTTCACAACACCACAGTGTGTACTACAGGGCAGTCATATCTGTGATGACTCTTTATGCCAATTTCTCAGAGAAAAACAATCAAACCTCATGATGTTTGAAAGGACTTACCATCCACAGAAAGAAGAGAGCAACTCGTAGGTCCAACAGAGATGGATACAGCTGAGGTAGAAGAAAATCCAGACCCTGCTATGGTTAGAACTGTGTTTTCTTCATAGGATCCTGAAAGTGATGATTGTAAGTCACAATATTTTAAATGATAAACTTAGAATCCATTTTCATAAACTCATATATTTATTAGACAAGAATATGCCTTTCTTTTAAAAGATATAAATGGTAAGTCTGAAATCAACCAAAGAAAAAGGCATTTTTACTAAACAATGATATTTTTCTATAGAATTAGTCTATATTGATTTGTATTTTGGATCTCTTTGCTAATAGATATATCAGAAGAATTATCTGACCGAAAATACGGAATGAGGTAAGGAAAGCAAACTTACTCTTGTGACAAAGTTAAGCCAGCATTTGCACTGGCAGTGAGTCATCATAAGTTGATGAAGAAAGAATAAGCTGTAAGTAACATTGACACTTTTCACTTTCAAAGGACAAAGACTTCCTCTGCCTAGAAAGACCGATATCCTAAATGCCTATGGTGGTCTCTGCATCTCCTACTGTCCTACCTTCTCCATGTTTTTCCATTCACTCTGAAGTATACAGACTTGAAAAATGAATAAAAATATTAATTTTAAAAAGAGTTTACAGTCATTTAAAACCCATAAAACAACATTCTTTATTCCACCCCACTTAAAGAAAGTTAATGGTAGCTGGTAGTCAGGGATTCATGATGACCCTTATCTCCTTGAGGATCTATATACATTATTATCCTTTCTGTGAGAGAGAGATATTTTCTTTAGTTGTGTAGACACTAGTAAGGTGTCTATTTTCTTGTAAATAACCTCACACTCATTTTCCTGTAAACAACTTAATGAAACTCATTCAGTCACTAATAGAGGAGAGGGGGTGAGGAGGAGGAAGGAGAAAGTAGAAAGGCAGAAGTTAGGAAGGAGTGGATCAGTGATAGGAGGAGGAAAGGAGAAAAAAGGTACATGGGTTGAATATGATCTATCTACTATCTACTATCTATCTATCATCTATCATCTATCTACCTATATATCTATCATCTATTTATTTATCTGTGAAAATGTCTTAATAAAACTTATTATTAGGTATAATTAATGTATGCTAATAAAAACATAACAAACAAGGTAGACAGCTCCTGAGGAATGACAATGTCGATCTTTGGCCTGCACACACACACACACACACACACACACACACACACTCACTCTGAAAATCATCAGATTTACCATATGTGTATGTTATATACAAAAGACATTAAAACAGCATGGAAGAATAAACACAAATTAATTACTGGTCACCCCTAAGGAGATGTGTGCAGACTGGGATGAGAGGGTGCTTAAAGAAGACTTTAGCTTCTCTTATAATATTTTTTTCTTAAACTAGTGATTGAAAATGTGTGTAACAAAATGCTAGCAAGTGCTAATTGGCAGTGAAGAAAATGGCTTTCCTTTTATTTTCCGTTACTTTAAAGTTGATCATAACATAATGAAAGGCAATTCAGGATACTAATTATCTTGAGTAAAAAGCTAATTTTCAAGAATATATACAGAAAAGGATATTCAGTAGCAAATGCAAGGTTACACACAAAAATAGCTATACCAAGGGATAATAATAAAAATATTTGCTTAATTCTTAATCATGAGATTTTTGATCCTATATAACAGGTTTTATCCCAAGGTTAATACCATTACTAACAAACATCAGAACAATATATTCTTTCAACCTAAGGACATACTACTTTAAATTTTTAGTGCTTGGAAGGTGATATAAAATTAGCAGATAAAACACTACACACACAAAACAAAGAGAAAATTCTGAAAGCTGCAAAAGAGAAACAACAAGTCACATATAAAGGAAAACCCATTAGGATCACAGCTGACTTTTCAATGCAAACTATGAAAGCCAGAAGAGCCTGGACCAAAGTATTCCCAGTTTTAAATGACCACAGAAGCATACAGAACACCAAACAGACAGGACCAGAACAGAAACTCTCCACGGCACATCGTAGTAAAAACACTACACGCACAAAACAAAGAGAAAATTC
>NW_008354281.1:572297-591919 GCF_000622305.1 Nannospalax galili
CCCCAATTCTATCCAAAGGAATACTGACAATGGATTGCTGTAGATGAGGAACAGCTGATCCTCCTGGAACAGGGACCTCTGGCTGACTAGATTTATCAGAAGGACAGATGGGGGCAATAGATGGGGGTCCTGACAACACAGTGGACATTGGCAGGGATGACAGAGTATGGAGGCTCTAGAGGGAGAAGAAGGCTGTTTATCTGACGAGTTTATATTCATACTCAGATGCCACGGAACTCAGAAAGTAAGTGACTGTGACCAGTAATAGTCATATATATAGAGATTAGAAATGCATGTGAAAACGTCTCAATGTCAGTTGCCTTAAAATGAATTTTTCTGTATGAAACTGTATTTTAACAACGAAGTGGAGATCTTTTCTAAACATTAAAACCTCATTTAATTTTATGTCTTGTAGAGTTTATAATCAGTAAAAGATTGTACAAGCGTAATAATTCCTCTGTAAACCTAAAAATGTACAGCCAATTTTGAAAGAGATGTACCCTAGCTCAGAAAAATGTTATTGAATAGGTTAATGCTGTTGTAATGAAATCTTCTTCTAATTAAAAAAACATTAGCAGATAAAGTTAACTAACTGCTACTGAGACTAAATATATGATTTCAATACCTGAATTTATCTTTATGATAAATAGAGGTTTATGATTGGAAAAACCTACTCTTTACCATCTTTATCCCTGATGGTTATTTCAATTTTCAGGAACTCAGACAAAAAGAACATCTACATTCTTTTCAGTAATAACACATCCCCTATGATGGAATGAGTTCTTTTCTCAAAAGAGCACTTGACTCTCTTATTAAATATTAAACTACAGATCTGTTGTTACTAGCCTTCAAATACTAACTCTCCTAGAAGTGTTCTCATATAATTAAAAAATCCAATAGTATATTTGCTGATGTTGAGGAGAACAAAATAGGCTTCAAAGTCACAGTGAACTTTTAGAGACTGATTCTTATCCAGGAAACAGAGACCAGAGAGATTAATGACTTATAGTTGGGCTTCGCAGGCAGTATTTCTTTCCACATAAGTAATGAGTACCCTTTGCATGGTTCTAGCTGATAAATTGTTTCCAATGTGTTGAACTGTGTGCTTTCCTTAATTAGTGACAGTAATATATATACATATATATCATATATATAAATAAATCATTATTAGAATTTATATTTTTTCTAGTTATCCTCTTCCTAATATTCCAAGTTTAAAAGCAGGAGATTACCTTCAGAAGGCGATGTTGTCAAGACGAGGGGAGTAGTCATGGGATCCCATGTAAACCCACAGTCACCTGAACATTTAGCTGGAATTCCATTGACATAGACTTCAACCTTCAAGTAAAGCGAGTAGAGTAGAGAGGTAAATAGGGGTAAAGTGGAAGTAGAACTCAGAAGAATATGGGTAGGACTTAAAATGAATTCAATTTTATTCATTTACAAAAATGTGTTTATTTTTTCTGCTTTGACATCTCATTCAATCATATATCCATTCAGCATTCCATTCATTTACTCATCCATCCATCTAACCATCCATCCATCCATCCATCCATCCATCCATCCATCCATGCATCCATCCAACCACTCATTCATTCATACAACAAGTGTGCCCACTAAGTTTCTGATATAGTTGTAAATGTTTGGAATATAAGAAATACATTAATGAAAACAGATGAAATCCTTGCTGTCATACAACTTGTAGTAAATGTGAAATGGAAAGATGCATATATTATACCAGGAGCTAAATATTCCTATGAAAAATAGAGGTTGCATTTAAGAAAGTCATCTATACGTCTTATCTCAATTTTCTCATCATTCAAGTGGTGATGTCAATGACAATCTCACAGAAATACCATAAGAAATAAACAAAATAACATATTTACTAATTCTGCCCGTGGTAGATTTTAAAAATTCATTATTATATCATTTGGAAGATGATTTTCCCCAAAGTAAGAATAATAATTAGTTGATCATCGTTAATACAAATATTCCCATAAAACTAGAGCAGCCAACGCTACTGTTTTACCAGGGCTTTGATGTACGAATACAAATTAGTTATGCATTTGAAATTATAAACATTATCAGAAAAGTTTGAAAACTACCTGTGGATGCTGATTTGGTGTACGGAGTAGGTCTCCAAGTAAGTGTTGTCTAAATAAGCCACCTTCCTTTATCTTTGTGACGGTCACACTAGCCTTTTCACCAATTATATTGGAATCATTAACCTATTTTTACACAAAATGGATTTATTAGAATATCAATGAGATATATAAGCACAGACATTTTTCTCTTTAAATTTAAGCATGTTTAAAAAAAAATAAAAGCCAATGCATGTTTAAAAATCAAGCTGGGATTAGTGGCACACGCCTTTAATCCCAGCACTCTGGAGGCAGAGACAGGTGGATCTCTGTGAGTTCGAGGCCAGCCTGGTCTCCACGGTGAATCCAGGACAGCTGGGGCTACAGGGAGACCCTGTCTCAAAGAGACAAAAAAACCACCATCAACAACAACAAAAACCAAGACAGTTTTAGTAACATTTGTTTGAAAAAAAATTATCAAGAATGACAATAATCTACATGAGGAAAAAGCTCATAAAACCATTGCATTACAATATATTGCATTAATCGAAGCATGAATTAAATAACCAAAATTAAATAACATTTATAATTAATAAGATAAATCAAAAAAACCAAATTCACTGAATTTAATTAGTTTAAAATATTATATGTTCTTTCTCAATATGGCCACTTTGATAAATTATTGTTAAATAGTTGAAAAGTTGAGTTATTCTTCGACCTAGTAGTCAATTTCTTTCTTTTAGCGTTTCTCACCGCTGACTATTCTGATTTCTCATCCTGGAATGGTATTTTCATTCCTTTTACAAAAGCAAAGCCAAATCATGTCCCTATGTATAATGTGGTCATTTCAAAAATCCTTCTACCACCCTCTGATATAAGTAGGAGTTTGTGAAGACTTGGGCACCTTCATGATGGAATGTGATGAGTTAACAAGAAAGAACCTCAATGATGAGTGAGCAGTGGGTACTGCTGGGCAAAAGGAGAAGAGAGCATATACCAGACACAAGCACATGCAGCGAGAAGAGGCTGGTCACTAGCACTGTCTCAATTACGGAATTTTGAAATTGTAGTTCCAGTCATGTGTTATGTAAGATAACCTCCATATCATTATGACTGTTAGTATTTTGTATTTTATGACTACAGATTGTTTTTTGTTTGTTTGCCCAACTGAAATGGTTCATGGTGGGGTTCTGTGCTTTCTCTGCATTACATCATGGCACCTTTCCAGGTGAACATATGTGGGTCTACCCATGGCTACATAGCACTCATGCAAGAATTAAGTCATTTAAATAATCATTCTCCTATTGATAAGATTTAGGTTTCTATGGGTTTGTGTGTGAAATAATGCTGCTGGTTCTATTTTCATACTTATACCATTGTACATTTGTATTATTATTCCACTAGAATGGAATTATATAAGAGATTGCTGAATCACAAGTAGCTATATTCAGATAATACCATATAATCCTAAAAATTGCACTCATTTACATTGTGCATGCACACACAGAGCTCAGAGTAGGATGCTAGGTAGCCTAATGTAACACTATTCCCAAGCCCATTGTTTTACTTCTAGCCTATTCATGTTCCCAGTTTCTTTCATACTACTCTCCTTCATACAACTGGAGATGACTCTTCTTCTACACTAACTTATCAATGTTAAGTAGATGATAGTTTTAGCTATGACTCGATCAAGTCATCCCTATGATAACAAAAGTGTTCACAGCCCCAGAATATACCTCTAGGGGTATATTCTGGTAGATAATAGAGCTGATTTATCTTGCCTCTTCTTTAAGATAAACCTGAATTTATTTCTGAGACTGACTCTGTCTGTATTCTTTCTATCCCAACACAGGTCTTCTAACACATACTCCTTGACTTTTTCCCTGTGGCTCAGGGAGTGAAGTGCCAACAGCTATTCTTCATGAACATGAACACTACCTGGTCATTCTAATATATGATAATTTTCTTCTGTTTAATTCATTTTTAATTACTCTACAATTTGCTTTCTAAAATACAACAGTCTCCAATTCATTTTAGAATAAGGAAGAGTGCAAATTAGCAAATACCACGTAGAAGGAAACAGAAGCCATACTAAAAGAAGGAACCTGTAGAAGACTCTGCTTTCCACATGGGTTTCTCCACTTGATGCTCCATGAGTATCCAGCACAGGTTCCCTCCCTGTTAACTGAGACTTGCCCTATTTCTTGCAGGCTTTGCAGGGAAAACTTCAAGTCTGAAGCCGACACAGCAGCAGGGATGCCTACATCACAGAGGAAACAAAAGTTCACACACCAAACTTCATCTTCTAGGTATTGTGATTGTGAAGGATCACTTGTCAACCACATAAGCACTCCACTGTAGTTAAAGAGCAGCCTGGACTTTATTTGTTCCAACATTATATACAGTAAAAAGAAACAAAAATTATATGAGTAATGTATCTCAAAATGTTGTCTTTCCTTAAGATTTTTATTTGAATGAATTTGTTTTATGGATAATCTATAAATCATTGTTGCAAATGAAACCTTTGAATTTTAAAACAGATATATTGGACTGAAGAGATGCCTCAGTGGTTAAAAGCAATGATTACTCTTGCAGAGGACCCAGGTTCATATCCCAGCACCCACATGGCAGCTAACAACCGTCTGTAACTCCAGTTCCAGAGGATCAGGGTACCTTCTTCTGACCTCTGCAGGTATTGCACAACATGGGTGCACCTACTTACATGCAGGCAATATACTTATACACATAAAATAAAAATAATAAATAAAATATTAAAAAAATAAAACAGGGATGTCAGGAAAAGCAGTGCGTAAAGCATGCAACTGCCATTTATTCTGTATCAAATGTTTTTTATCAATAATTATCAAATGTTTTTACAATAAATTATTTTACAGTACTGACATAAATTTAACTGTAAATTTTTTATAGAAATCCTGTAGAAAGAAATACACTAAAATATCTGATTGTCTAAATTAGCACTCAGTTTCCATCGATAAAGATTGTAACTCATAAATACAAATTAAAACTTTCCTACTGGTAGTAATAGTAATATTTCTTAGAATTTTATTATTTTTAGTTTATATGTATGAGTGTATCGCCTGCATGTATGTAAGAGCACCCATGTCGTACAGTGCCCACAGAAGCCAGAAGAAGGCATTGGATTCCCTGGAATTGGGGTTACAGAGAGTTGTTAGCCACTGTGTGGTGCTGGGACTCGAACCCGGGTCCTCTGCAAGAGCAGTCAGTGTGCTTAATCACTGAGCCATCTCTCCAGCCTTCAATAGCAATATTTTTTAAAGGCAAAATTAAACAAGTATTAAAAACTAGAACTATAGGCCAAGAAATAGCTGGGTGATGTGGTAAATCTACTTTTAGCTTTTCAAAAATTCTCAAGGACTCAGTCTCCTTCTACAGAGCTACTTGCTCAGCCATGTTCATTGTTGCTATCTTCATAATAGCTAAGAAATGGAAACAATCTAAATATCTTTCAGTTGATGAATGGAAAATAAATATGTGGTCATATACATAATGCAATTCCATTTAGCTGTAAAAAATGAAATCATGAAATTTACAGTAAATGAATGGAACTGGAAAATATTAGACTCAGTGAGATAATCCAGATTCAGAAATGCAAATACCACGTTCTTTCTTATTTGTGGATACTAGTTCCAAATCTTTAGATTTGAGCACATACTCTGAAGAAGCAACAGAAGTCGGGAAAGTAAAAAGGGACCATGGGGAGAGAGGGACAAAAGGAGCTCTAGAGAGGGGAATAATAGGACATGGGTGCTATGAAGGGAGAAAAGGAAAAACTGGGAGGGAAGGGGGTACTTTAGAGAAAGAAGAAGGAGGGCAATACAGAGGGAGAGAGAGGAAGGAGAGCTAAATAACACTATAGGAAAAGCTATAGGGAAACATGAATCTGTAACAGTCACTTTGACTAATGAAATAATGAAGGATTCATATTTAAGTCCACATACTTACAGTCACCTGTTTTATTTTTTTACTAAAGGGGCAAAGTATGCAGATTAGAGAAGAGACATCATTTTTAACTAATGGTGCTGGTCAGATGGGATAGATACATGCAGAGGAATAAAATTTAGATTCCCACCTCTCACCATGCACATATCTCAACTCCAAATGTTTCAAGAACAACATAAAACCTGATATCCTAAATCTGGTAATGGAGAAAGTAGGGACTATGCTGAGGCCCAGTAAAAGATTTTCTGAACAGGACAATAGTACAAGTATTAAGACCAGAAATTGACAAATGGAACCTCCTCAATCTATAAAGCTTTTTTACAGCAAAGGACACCATCGTTTGAGTGAAGAGACAACCTACAGAACTGAAAAAAATCCTTATCAACTATACACCTGGCACAGGAATAACATCTAGAATACACAAAGAGTTGAGAGAAATGCAAATAGCTAAGAAATACTTTTAATATTCAACATCTTTAGTCATCAGGGAAATGAAAATTAAAAATACTTTAAAAATTTTGTCTTACTCAGAATGGGTAAGATGTAAAAAACAAACAATGACAAACACTGGTGAAGATGTGGAGAAAGGGGAGCTTTTATTCACTGCTGAGGGTAGTGAAAACTGGTATGGCCACCATATAAATCAGTGTGAAGAGTCCTCAAAAAGCTAGAAATAGATTTACCACATGATCCAGCCAAAGCACTCTTGGGCACATACTCAAAGCACTATATCTTACTACAGAGATATTTGTTCATCTATGTTCATTGTTGCTTTATTCATAATAGCCATGAAATGGAAATAATCGATCATGGAGGTATGCTACATTCATACAATTAAATATTATTGGGTTGTTAAGAAAAACAAAATTATGAAATTTTCAGGTAAATTGATGGAACTGGAACCAATCATTCTGAGTAAGGTGATCCAGACTACCAGACTAAGAAAGACAGATGTCTCATGTTCTCTCTCATAAGTGGTTTCTAGTTTTGAATCTTTAGATACATGTGCTTCAATTGGAAAATCCACAGAGATCAGGAAGCTAGTAAGGGGCCATGGGAGTATATACATAAACACATATATATATATAATATAAAATGAGTTACCCTATAACAGGGGAACACAGCCTTAGCAGACACCACATGACAGCAAATAAAAAGTGCAAAGCCAGTATTGGACTTTCTCTTTTGAAGCTGCTGATCAGATAGTCCATAGTCCTTTAAACAATACTGGCCATTGTCCCTGCTCTTGGCTACACATCAGAACTTGATGATAAGATCCAGTTGCTAAAGATACTACATACAAGAGCTGTAGAATAAATAAGGAGAAATAAAGCTGGTTTTGACCTCAAAGCTTCATGTCTAGTGGCTAACTTTCATAGCCCTAGAAGTATCTATTATCTATGCATGCTATTGGGAGAGAAAGTTAATCATTATCTTTACCCAGCAGTGAACCCTGTGAGCCATATTAAGTATCAGCCTGGTCAGATATGCCCACTGGTGCAATAGTGGCATGAATCTTATGGTAGTAACCCATCACTGGTTGGATTTAAGGCTCAGAGCCCATACCTGACACTGTTATCAGAGCCAAGAACCTGGGGCTAGATAGGTCACAGGCCATAGTGGAGAACTTATTACTATTATCCTGCTAAATGGTCATAGTTTTAAATCAACTCACAGTAATTTACAACTCCCCAGAGATTTAATGCATCTCTCAACTATCACCAAATTGCCCCAGAGAACCTTCTTCTTGTAACAGATGGTCATGAACGGAGAGAACCACAACAGGTCAACATGCAAAAAACAAGAGACTTTGGAGTATTCTGCCCTAAAAGAGACACCTAGAAGCTGGGGAAATGGCCTAATCGTTAAGAGACACCTATATCACACACCCTCCTCCCAAGGCTCAGGTATCATTATGGAAGAGGATGGGGAAAGATTGTAAGAGTCAGAGGTGGTGTTTCCAGACACAACAGGGAAGTTGTACATATGCACCCCCAGCCCTTGTGACAGCACGCACAAGACCATCACAAATCCAGAGAGACAAACACTCAGAATGGATTAGAAAGGTGAACAGGAAGCCCAGCCCTAGCTGAGTAACTATTGGCAATTGGTAGTTGCTGGGAGAGTCACTTTTCTTTTAGGGTGTGATTCTGGGTAGGCTGATCAGGCTCCAAGGGATGGACAGATGCTCAAGAGTGTTTGGGGAACAGAAATTAGATTCTACAGGCCTTAAAATAATAGATATGAAGAAGTGAGACAAGTTAGGAAGGTAGGGGTAGAACTGAGGAGATGAAGGAGATAGTTAGATATGATTAAAATACAATGTATGAGGGGTTAGAGAGATATCGCTCTCTAGTGGTTAAGAGCACTGGCTAGTCTTCCAGAGGACCCGAGTTTAGTTCCCAGCACCCGCATGACAGCTAACAATCTTCTGTTACTCCAGTTCCAGGAGATACATTCTCTCTCTTTGGCCTCTTCCAGCATTATATACATGTGAACACACATAATAAAAAATATATTTTAAAAAGAACAAAAATAACTGTGTGCTAAACACTTATTCTTTACCCACAGACAAATGTAGCTTCTCATTAAAGAAGCTTCTTTTTGCAGCAGATGGAGGCTATTACAAAGATCCACAACAGGTCATAACACAGAGAATAAGTAACTGTGGGGTACAATTCAACCTCTACACCTTAGATTCAGAAAAAGTCATGGAAGAGGAGTTGAAAAGACTCTAAGACCCAGAGCAGCAGGACACAAGCTGTGAGTTAAGTGTCCCCTAGACATGACAGGGAAGTTGCACTCATGAAATCTCAACAATATATGGTTGTCTAAACAAGATCTAGATAATGACACTAGTGAATAGGGGAAATTTCACAAGGCCCCATGTCAAGATGAAGAGCTACAGGCAATGAATGGCAGGAGAGAGAGAGAGAGAGAGAGAGAGAGAGAGAGAAAAAAATCAATTTTCTCCAGGGAAAAGCTCCCAGATAGTGATCCAATCCCAAATGATCAGCCCTAAACACATGTACATCCAAGTAATACTAAGTGGACTCAATAGGCTGTGTGGTGTGTGGGTGTGTGTGTGTGTGTGTGTGTGTGTGTGTGTGTGTGTCTGGTGTCTGCATAACAGTTAAATAAGAAAGGTCCTGAGTTTGAGATGAAGTGGAGGGAGAAATGGATAAATGTGGCTATGGTTACCATGTTGGACAGCACAAATCTAGATGACTCAGTTAAAATTATACTTTATAATACTATTCCAATCCCACCTTTATATTACTTTAACATTATTATTTCTAGATACCATACTAATGAATTTTTCAAATATGTCTGTATTATATAAAGCTGCAAATTTCAAAAGTCAGAATGTCAACCACCTTCAGAAAAGTGTTATCCCAGCACTTCCCCTTCTAAAAAATGATGCCTATCCAGGTGTGGTGATGCATGCCTTTAATCTCAGCACTTAGGGGGCAGAGGCAGGCAGAGCTCTGTGAGTTCAAGGCCAGCCTGGACTACATAGCTAGTTCCAGGCCAGCTGAGGCTGTAGGGAGACCCTGTCTCCAAAAGACAAAAAAAAACAAAAAGAGTTCACTACATTTTTTTACGAACCTTTTGAATATTACTTTTAAATAAAAATAATCACTACTAATAACATGGGCTTTAGATAGGTCAGTTCTTTTTCAAACTAGTAAAAGAACAGTTTTGAAACAAAAATGTTATTATTGGCTCTTAACTGGCTATAATAGATACATATTGTTATTTATAGATTTATGTAGACATTTGAATGTAAAATAATACACAACAATTATCAAGTGCAATAATAGATAACATTTACTAGACATATGTACTCTGAAAAACTTTCATCCACCTTGATAATTCTGAACATTTCAAATATACCTTTGAGGATGTGTCCATAAGCTTGAAGGTCGAAGCTGCCACTTATAGGTGGAGAAGCTTCTTGAATTCTTTGAACACGAATCTTTGACTCTCCCGGCCAATTATTTCCTCTGTAAACAGACTCATTCTGTGTCTCATTTGCGATTATCTAATTTCCAAAATAAATATTGATGTAATGATTAAAGCTAAGAATGTCTAACACAATTTCCATTCCACCATGATAGGATCCTGCGACATAACATAAATGAGCCTCATGTATTCATGATTCTTAGGGATATTAAAGAGAGTCCCATAAATCAACATAGGCCATGCTACACAGCTGCAATAATGAGGCCAAAATCAACTCAGTCATCTGTGCAGCCATCAGCTGGAATCATAGGAATACCTCATTAATTCAGAGCATACCCTCCATCACACGAGGAACAAATATTTATCAAGCAGGCACTCTGTTCAAGGTACAAAATACATCACTGAGGGAGGAAAAGAAGGATGATTTAAAATAGTCTCTATAAAAACTAATTTTGGGGGGAATAACCGTTGGGACATAACCAACATTATAAGGATGTAAGTAATGTTATATGGTCAGTAGAGTGGCAATCCCAGCATCACTAAAAATTTCATATGATTGAATGTCAATCAACTGACAGAAGCAGTATTTGCTGTAGATATTCACAGATTGCAACTCTAATAAGTAATAATGATAGTCTCCCATTTCTAGTCCCTTGGAATTATCTGCTAATCTTGTAGAGCTGAAAAGCCATAGGAAATAAGTAACACAAGTGGTAGAATATATATGTGTGTGTACATATATAATGTACATATCATCTTTGTTCATAATAGCCACAGACTAGAAATAATGCAAAATTCCTTTAACAGAAAGGACAGACTGTAGTATGTCTGTACTATGATGTACAGAAACTCAAAAGAATGCACTATAGCTATGTGTAGCAATGAAAATATCTCAGAATCAGTAAAGAAAACTAGATTCAAATAATATGAACTCTTAAGAGCCCACTGGTATGAAGTTTAAAAACAAAAGACACCAATTACTGGTGATAGATGGCAAAATAGTGGCAGTATGGACCTGAGGAGTAAGGAGACTAGACAAGGAGACGCAAAGAGAGCTCCTAGGGACTAATGATTTTTTTTCTTGATCTAAAAATGATTACAGGACTGTATTTACTATCTAAAAATTTATTGAAGTTACCAAGTTTCAGAAAACAAGATGAACATACAAAGAATCATATTTTAAGTACAAAATTTGCTTTAAAGAATGAAATACAGAATGAAGGACATTTGAGGACACAAATCATACTCTATAAAGCCATACTATTTATTTATATATACATATATATATGTATATATAAGATAATTCATTAAATTAGGTTGAGAACACTGCGGGGAAGTGCGGAGAGGGGGAACGGATTTAATGCCATCAAACAATATTGTATGAAATCACAAAAATTCAATAAAAAATGTAAAAAAGAAGAAAATATGAAATAATGCTCTTATCGAGGGAAATTGGGTTAAGAGAAAACAGGGGGGGGGGTTGTATTTTTTCCAAGAATTTTAAGTCAAGTTACTTTACATTAAAATGTTTATATACATGTATAAAAATACCTCAATGAAACCTGTTATTAACTATAATTATTATATGATAATAAAACATTTTTTAAATGGTTAAAATATTTTAAAGAAAAAGAATAGATTCCCATGGATTCCTGTCATCATGATTTGGAAAGTAAAAAAATGCAAAATTTTCTAAAAAGTAAAACAATTATATATAAATACAAAATATGTTCTACAGGCTGGAAAGATGGCTCAGTAAGTAAGAGTGCTTGCTATGCAAGCATTAGGACCTGAGTTTAGGTCTCAACACCCACATAAAAAAGCTGGGCTTGTTGACAGGTGCCTATAACCCCAGTGTTATGGTGGGCAGAGACAGGAGGATTGCCTCAGGATGCTGGTTACCAGGATAGCTCCAAGTTTAGTGAGAGACCCTATCTCAAGAAAATAAGTTGGAGAGTGATAGAACATGGCTCCTGACATGCTCCTCTGGTCTTCTCTTGCATGCACAGGTACACACACACACACACGTGTGTGTGTGTGCATACAGCACATACATACATACATACATACATACATGCATATACATTCACACACATGTTCTAGATATTATCTGACCACTGCAAAATTCTGATAAGTGTAATTTTATACACAAAACCTGATTTTATAAAAGTATAAGAACACTCAAATAAATGAAGGGAGATGCTATGCTTGTGGACAGGAAAATTCAACATAATAATGATGTCAGTTTTTCTCAGTACAATCTATATGATTGTTGCCAAAACAGCAACAACACATTGGTTAGGCATAAACAAGATGATTCTAAAATTTAAATGAAAAGGCAGAACCAAAAATAAAATACTTTAAGACAACAGGAATAAAGTAAAAGAACTCACTCTACTCAGTGTTAAGGCTTGCTTTGTAGCCACAGTAACCAAGAGAGAAGGATAGACATAGAGAAAGGAGAGGGCACAGGACCCCAAAATATAACTATGCAAATATGCCCAAGTGATGTTTTCAAAATTCACAAAAATAACTCAATAGAAGAATGACAGTATTTTCAGTAACTGTTGCCAAAATAATGAGAACCATGGGCAGGCAAGGATACATCATCCCCAAACCAGTGTTGTATAAAACTCAACTCAAAATGGATCATAGCCCTAAGCATAAAATACAAATCTATAAAATGTTTAGAAAAATAGAAAATTCTTTGGAGCCTAGGGCTAAGTGGAAGTTCTTAGATTTGATATCAGAGCACCATACATCAAAGGAAAAAAATCATAAATTGGAACCCATTGAAACTGAGCGCTCTCTCTCTCTCTCTCTCTCTCTCTCTCTCTCTCTCTCTCTCCCCCCTCTCTCTCTCCCAGCTGGAGAGATGGCTCAGCAGTTAACAGCACTGGCTGCTCTTACAGGGGACCTGGGTTTAGGTCCCAGCATCCACATGTCAGCTAACAACCATCCTTAACTCCAGTTCCAGGGGATCTAACGCCTTCTTCTGGCCTCCCCAGCCATTGCATGACATGAGTGCGCTTACATACATGCAGGCAAAACACTCATACACATAAAATAAAAATAAATATAAAAAATTTTAAAAAATGTGCATACTCTGGAGTTCTTTACGATGAAGATGAACAGACAAATTACAGTTTTAGAGAAAAAACTGTTAACAAGTATGTAAAAAGCTTGAAAAACTAAAAAACCAAATAATAAGCAATTCAATTAGAAAATGGGCAAAGACATAAATAAGCGTTTCATAGAAGGTGTATGGCTAGTAAGCAGCTCACAAAATGATTGTTCAATGTCATTAGTCTTAGGGTATGTAAATTAAATCCTAACGGGATAGTATAATCTATCCTAATGCTAAAATAAAAAACAGTGACAACATCAAAATGCTTGTGTGGAATATGGATTAGTCATGAATTGCTGGGGGACTGTAAAGTGGTATAACCAGTTTGGAAAAGACTGTGGCAGATTCTTATAGAATAATACATGTATTTACCTTATAGTTTCATAATTGTAACTGATAGGCATTCAATACCTCGAAAGGAAGATTTACTTCCCCAAACTATAGACTAATGCTCCTAAAAGATCCAAGAAAAATAGCCCCAAACAAGAAAGAACTCAAATGCCCTTTAATGGATGAACAGTAATCAAACTGTGTCACATGTGTAACACTAAATACTCCTCATAAACCATTAAAAATATGGATGAATCCAACTGGAATTATGCACAGTGAGAAAAATGCCAGTCTCAGAAGGCTAGTTAAGGTCTCAATTCATTTGTATGACATTGTTGAATGACAAAATCATGGAGGCAGAACAGATCAATGACTATCAGATGAAAGTGTATGGTGGGGGGCTAGTTCAGGAAGTGGCTATGGATGAAAAAGGATAGCACATGATGGATGCCTGGAATAGATTATTCTGGTGAAGGTCAGATGAACCTACTTATGGTAGAAGTGTATAAAACTACACATACACACACACACACACACGACCACGTATAAAACTGACATAAATCTCAGTGTCAGTTTCCTCACTGGCAAATTATGCTATGCTACTTGTACAAGAAGCTACTGTTAAAGGAGACAGATGAGAGATCTGCTAATAATTCTATATTCTTTCTTTCTTTTTTGTTTTTCATTTTTCCCCATAGCCACAACTGGCCTGAAATTCTCTATGTAGACCAGACTGGCCTTAATCTCAAATAGATTCACTTGCCTCTGCCTCCTGAGTGCTGGTATTAAAGGCATGCATCACCATATTATGTCTAACAACTGATTGTGATCCCACAATTATCTCAGATTTAAAGTTTCTACATTAATATGATTCACTGGATTTATCTTGCATTTGAATATATTTCTAAAAGGACACAAATCAATTCTCACATCCTCCAATTTAACCTTGAATATAACTAAAGCTATGTTACAGTTGGTAATTATTAGTTTAGTGAAGAATCTTGAAAAATGGGGGAGTGTTGATATTTGTGTCTCGAGAACACAAAGCCCTGAGTCAGCATATTTTGTACATAGCATTTACAAGGAACATTTCAAAAATGTGCCTCTTGAAGACAGTATGACTCAACACTGAGTCAGGTTGAGGTAAAGGCAATGTTTTGGAAAATATTTACAGTTTTTCATTTTCTTTAAAGTTGTTTAGTTAGCAGAAGTTTCTCTGAAAATCTGTTATTACAAGAATTAATTATTTAAACTTTAATCTTGAGTTTACTTATATCTGTTTATAATTTGTTATGGAAAATTATACTAATGCAGTATTCATTTTTATTGGACTAAATTTTAAATGGGCATAATATTTGCAGTATTAAACTGTGGTTGAATTTTAAATAATTCAAGCAATACAAAAATTCTTTAAATTCTTTTGGAGTTACAGAATGCCACATCCTCCCTCTTTGTATAGATATTGATAGAAGAAAATTAAATGTTGTTCATAGAAAAATTATTTGAAACAGTATAATCTCAATTTTCTTTCAATAATTTCTATTTAAGACTCTCTACTAGAAGAGTGAATACACAACTTTTGATGTCTATGGAAAGTTCCATTTAAATCTGACCAAGTTTGTGTCTTTTTATTTTTATTCAATTTTATTTGTGGGGTGTGTGTGTATGTGTGTGTTTGTATGTATGTATGCCTGCCATGATGAGCTGAGGGATCAATGACAACTTGCCAGAGTTGGTTGCTTAGCTCTTTGTATCATGTGGGTTTCAGGGATTAAACTTAGGATCTCAGGATTGGTGATAGGCACCCTTACCCACCGAACCATCTTTTGGATAGCAACCTTGCTTTTTATGGATAATTCCCATGTCTTTTTTGCACATAGATACATTTTTGAAGAATTCTCAATGCATTTTCCTGCTCAAACTCAAAAAGTCTCTAAGTTACTCTCTTTAGAATAATTGTTCTGCTGTAATAAAAGATATTCGATTTGTACACCAGCTATTTTTCAGAATTAAGAAATATTCTACATAAAAGATAATGCTCATAAAACTGAAAGCAATTATTTTTTCAATTCTGTGAAGAATTGTGATAAAAGTTTGGTGCCAAACTGGCATAAACATTGTGGGAATAACCAACCACTTTCTGATTGGATTTAAGGTCTGATTCACAAAATGGAGCTCATAGCTGATACTGATATCAGGTTTAGGAATCTGAGACTAGATGGGTCACAGGCTATAGAGGAGAACATACTACTATTATTCTGCTAAGTGAACATAGTATTAAACTGACTTTTAATGACTTATTGTTATGCCCATAGATTAATGCATCTCTCAGCTTTCACCAGAGAAGCTTCCTCATGCAGAAAATGGTAATTAACACAGAATAAAAGACTTCTTCTGAAAAGGACACCTATATCAATCCTCTGCCTCCCAAGTATCAAGGATCACTGGAGAAGAGGGGGGCAGAAAGATTCCAAGAGCCAAAGGTGGTGGATGACTACAAATAGAGTTTTCCAGAGAGCTGGTCAGTTACTCATATGAACTCACAGCAAAGGTGACAGTATACACAAGGCGCAGCTAAGCTCAAGTTAGACAAAATCCCAGGAAGTGAAACTGATAACTGCTAGGAGAGGAAGAGTTAGTTTTCTTTAAGGCTGTGATGCTGGGTAGGTTAACCATGCTCCAGTGGATGGACCCACACTGGAGGCCACTGGGGACACAAATTTGAGTCAGTAGACCTTAGTACATGTACATGAAATAAAGGGGGGACATTAAGGGAGGTGAAAATATGGGAGAGGGTCTAAATATGATCAAAATACATTGTATGACATTCACAAAAGTTCAATTTAAAAAGGGAGAAAATAATAGATTAAAATATTGAGGCTTACCTGCCCAAATCTCACAGCCATCATGGGTATATTATAACTGCAATTATATGAAGTCATGATAACAGAATACTGGATTGTCATAGTTGATACATTTAATTTGGTCTGGTTCACCTGAAAGTGCTTAAAAAATATTCCTTTATTGGCTAATGCTGGAAATCTTCTCCTTGGCATTTCTGAAGAATATAAATTTTAAAATAATTAAAAACTTAAAAAATAAGTTTAAATGGGAAATACAATTATACCATTAAGCTTTTACTACGTTTTTGACAGGTCGTGTCTATGTATGAGTTTCTTAACATTGTTATCAGCAATAACATTTCCATTTGCAGCATTATCATTTAACTCCACAAAGGGTTTCAGGTGAACTTTACAAGAAAACTATCATTGTTGAATAGTCATATTTGAGGAACAGCTCTCTTTCCTGATAATTGATTGCTCAAAGATAAGCAAAACAAAAATGTTTCCCATGGTGTATTCATCAATAACCAAAACCTAGGACTATAAAATCAATTCTTGCTACACTGGGAAAAAGTCTGCACTAAGAATTCATTCATCCTTAGGGGACTGGAGAGATGGCTCAGCAGTTGAGAATATTTGCTGTTCTCCCACAGGATTCTGGTTTGGTTCCCAGCACCCAGATGGTGACTCACAATTGTCTGTAACTCCAGTGCCAGGGGATCTGATGCCCTGTTCTGACCTCTGAGGGCATTGCACAACATGGGTGCACTTGCATACATGTATGTAAAACACTTATACACATAATATAAAAAATAAATATTTTTAAAAGAATTATTTTATCTTTAAAATAATTGCATAGTCCTACTGGTTAAAAAATAAAGTTAAATCATGATGTTACTGAGGTGAAAGAACAGACCACTAGTATTTAGAGATTAGTAATTTGGTTCTAACTACAGAGAATAAATGACTGATCTTGCAGAGGACCTGGGTTCAATTCCTAGCACCCACATGGCAGCTAACAACCGTCCTTAACTCCAGTTCCAGGGTAACCCAAAGACCTCTTCTGACCTCCGCAGCTTTGCACAGCATGGGTGCACTCACATACATACAGGCAATACACTTATACCCCCAAAATAAAAATAAATAAAATGAAATAAAATAAAGAATAATTTCAAAAAATAAAAAATAAGAATCTGGGTGTGGTGGTCCACGCCTTTAATCCCAGCCCTTGGGAGGCAGACTCAGGGAGATCTCCATGAAACTGAAGTCAGCTTGGTCCACATAAAGAATTCCAGGCTATCTTGGGCTACAAAGAGAGACCCTGTCTCCAAAAGAAAAAAAAAAAGGAAAGAAAAAGAAAAGAAACAAATAATTTCCAATGATTTCCATGGTAAAATTTTACTACAAGGTAGACTTAGAAGATTTTAGTAGACATAAAATGACTCAACGCACCACCCAATGCTGAGATTGTAGATGTCTGTCCAATGTACACCACATCCACATAGAAGGACTGTGCTTCCAATGATTTCTGAAAGCTAATCCTTTGAAGAGAAAAACTTGTCCCAGCATATTTTGTTTGTAAGAAATCGAGAAGATCTATGCATGTGTAGGTCCATCTGAAATATGTTGATTAGTTATAATTAGTAATAAATAAATAAAATATAAGACATTAATTTTAAAGAATGATAAGTTAGGAAGATGGCCCCATGAGAAAAGTGCTTGTTGCACAAGCATAAGGATCTTAGTTTGAATTCCAAACGCCCATGTAAAAGTTGGGTGTCAGGGAATATATGTACAGTCCAGTACAGGAGGGGCAGAGACAGGAGACCCTGGAACTCATTGGCTACACAGTCTAGGCCATCTGGTAGTTCCAGGTTCAGGAAAAGACCCTGTCTCATAAAATAAATAAGGGAGAGAGTAAGCGACTAAGGAAAACACCCAACACCAAACTCAGGCCTTCACACACATGCACACACTGGCACAGGTATTCAGGAACATGCACTCAGGTATAAGCACACATACATATGAACATGTACATACACTACACAAAAATTATAAAACAAAAGATGCACTGTCAGTAAAAGATTTAATGTTGTATACACATAGAGATTTTTATCTGTAGCCTTGTCATTAATCATAGGAAAGTAAAATAATTTTCTGTCATGATAGGAAATTAAGGAAAGCATGCCTTGCTGTATAGCACATTAATGAAGACCAGCTAGAATAGGACCAACTACTTTAGTTAAAAAAGTGACAAATAGAACAGTAAGTTCTGTTTCTGATTTTATTCTTTGAGTTTATCCATTTCATATAATGTTGGCTATAGGTTTATCATATATAGGCATTATTATGACAAGATATGCTCCTCCTAGTCCATGTGTCTTTAAGGTTTTGTGTCATGAAGAGATTTCAGATTTTGTCAAAAGCCTTTTCTGTATCTATTGTGATAGACTTATGATTTTTGTCCTTAAATCCGTTCACAGAATATATTACATTTGATTTGCATATATTGAACCATTTCTGTATCTGTGAAATGAATGATGCCAACTTGATTATGATGGGTTTTTTTTTTTGTATTTTTGAGACGGGGTCTTCTTGTAGCCCCAGCTGTCCTGGAATTCACTATATAGACTAGACTGGCCTCAATCTAAGAGATCTGCCTGTCTCTGCCTCCTGAGTGCTAGGATTAAAGGTGTGTTCTTAAATTCAGTTTGCAAGAATTTTACTGACAATTTCCACTTCCAAATCAAGAATAACACGAGGGTTTCCACTTTCTCCATTCCTATTCATGATAGTGCTTAAAGTAACTAAAGCAGTCAAAAAAGAATAGGAAATAAAATGGGTATAAATAGGACAGGTAGAAGTCAAAGTATCCTTATTTCCCAATTATATAATTCTATACATAAGAGACCCTGAAGACTACCAGAAAACTCTTAACTCTAATAAACATGTTCAGGACCCTGGCAGGAAACACAATTAACATGAAAAATCATGCATAATAATAAATAATAATATTATGTTCCTGCATAATAATAACAAACATGTTGAGAAAGAAGTCAGGAAAACAATCCCATTGATAATTGCCTGGAAATACCTTGGACTAAATCTAATCAAGGATGGGAAAAAACCAATGCAATGAAATTTAAAAATGCTGAATGAAGAAATTTAAGATGCTAAAAGATAAAGATCTACCATGCTCATTGCCTGGAAGAATTAATAATGTGAAAATGACTGCACTACCAAAAGATATATATGTGTGTGTGTGTGTGTGTGTGTGTGTGTGTGTGTGTGTGT
>NW_008354281.1:591936-614372 GCF_000622305.1 Nannospalax galili
GTATGCAACACATAAAAATTCCAAAGGCATTCTTTTCAAAAAGAGAAAAAGAGCCTTAAAATTCATATGGAAGAAACTTAGGGGATAATTTATGTGGTAAAGGGCTTGCTTTGCAAGCATGAAGACTTTAGTTCAATACTCAAAGGTCACATAAAAAAAGCAAGTCATGGTGGTATATGCTTGCAATACCCTACCTGGGGAGGCAGAGCACATAAAAATTCCAAAGGCATTCTTTTCAAAAAGAGAAAAAGAGCCTTAAAATTCATATGGAAGAAACTTAGGGGATAATTTATGTGGTAAAGGGCTTGCTTTGCAAGCATGAAGACTTTAGTTCAATACTCAAAGGTCACATAAAAAAAGCAAGTCATGGTGGTATATGCTTGCAATACCCTACCTGGGGAGGCAGAGACAGGTGATTCCTAGGACTTACAGTTCAATTCGTGTATCAATCTGCAAGTTCTAGAGCAGTGAATGACCCTGTCTCTGAAAAATGTGAATACTGTTTGAAGAACAACATTCAAGACTGTCATTTGGCCTCAGCATACCTACATGTACATGTACCCTACTTACATATATGCACTCCTTCCCACAGACACATATCCACACACATGAACATATGGAGAGAGAGAGAGAGAGAGAGAGAGAGAGAGAGAGAGAGAGAGAGAGAGAGATCATGTGAAAGCACAAATGATCCTGGAGACCCAAAACAATCCTGAGCAAAAAGATCAATGAATGGAGTATCATCATGCCTGATAGAAGATGATGAATGAACACATGGAAAAAAATTTAATGTCACTAGCTATTAGAGAAATTCAAACTCAAATTCCACTGAGGCTCCAGTGGGGATGGCAGTCATTAAGTAAATAAATAACAACAAATACTAGCAAGTATGCACAGTCAAATACTGCTGCTGGGAATATAAACTAGTCAAGTCACTGTTGAAGTCAGGTTGTAGGAGCCTCAAAATCTAAAAATAGATCTACCAAATGGCCCAGCTAAATCATTCCTGGATATCTACTCAAAGGTCTTCAAGTAAATACAGCACAGAGCTACTCTCACATCAATGTTTATTGAGGCACTACTTATGATTACTAAATGATGGAACCAATCTAGGTGTCAAAGACAGAGGAATGAATAAAGGAAATACAGTATATACACAATGAATCTTTTTAGCCTTGAAGAAGATTGAAATTATGTTGTTTGTAGGAAAATAGAAGAAACTGGAGATAATCAGATTAAGAAATTTAATAGGTCTTAGAAAGACAAAACATATTTTTCTCTTATTTGTGATTCTTATATTTTATAGAGATGTATAAACTTATGTATGTTTGTGGGACATCAAAGGAGACAAAAATGTCTAAGGGAAGAAAGTGGAGTAGTGGGGGGAGGAGGGGGAGAAGGGGAGACAGTAGAGGGGGCATGCTCAAAATGCATTATATTTTTGGAGAGAAATGTTCTTATGTAAACATTACTGTGTACAATGAATATACACAATGAAA
This sequence comes from Nannospalax galili, assembly GCF_000622305.1. Taxonomy (NCBI): domain Eukaryota; kingdom Metazoa; phylum Chordata; class Mammalia; order Rodentia; family Spalacidae; genus Nannospalax; species Nannospalax galili. The sequence goes on from NW_008354281.1 coordinate 593,436, forward strand.
GTTTTAATTACAAAAGAGCATTAAGTTCTGCCCAATGCTGAGAAGCAAAACTGGAACTTAATTCCACCTCAGAAATCAAAGTAGCATTGTCCATTATTTTAAGTAACGAAGTGGTGCCAAGTTATTTAGAGATATGCATGGCTGCACAATACACTTTAAATGTGTAATTTGGATGGAGAATTTCCATTAAATATTAACTTCACTGGAATCCCATAAATCACAGTTAAGCAATTCAGCTATGAGAGTTTGTAACAGAGATAAATACTGCATTCAAAGGACTCATTACAGTTCACAATAAGCTCAGTTGCCACTGGACTGATTTGCTTGAGCGCTTTCTACTCCTGTTTTCTTCATGGCTCATACATTTGTGAGATCTACCTCCAGTGAATCTAGGTTTTTACTGCATTTAATAGTTTGGGAAATTGGCATGCACAGATTACATTAAATTACAGTGCTTAAAAACTATGTTTAGGTTCTTTAAGTAGAATTTTACTACTAATTCTATAAGTGAAAAACTATTTGGAAAATATGGCATTTTAAGAAAGATACCAGATACATCTTTTGTAAGTGAAAAAGAGGAGGCAAATATTATTGATAAAATGCAAGTGAATTGTACATTTTACCTTTGTGGCTCAAGAATTCCACCTCTGAAAAGAAATCAGCCAGCTTTAGGATTTCAAATCTTTTATAACTACAAACATCATTGTTTTTGGAAAAGTATATAACAATTCTTGGAAGGAAAATAGAACTTTAAGCACTAACTTTAAGTATTAGTTTTAGGGTTTTTTTTTTTTTTTACGGAAAAAAAATCCTAAAACTAATACATCTATTTGCTTCAGGAGGAAAGCCTAAATTTCATATGAGCATATCTAGAAGTACCAACCAGAGTATGAGTGTTTTTAATCTTAATTGTGATAAGTTTTTGATTTTTTCATTTTTAATGTTTTTATTGAGGTTTTGTATATTTCATATAATACATCTTAATCAAATTTGGACTCCCTCTCCCCTCCCCAAATGTACCACACACTACTAATCAAAGAAGCTTCTTTTTGCAACAGAGGGAGGCGATTGCAGAGTTCCACAACTGGTCACACACAGAGAATATATGTCTGAGAGATGCCCAGCCCTAGGTGACACATCTACAGTGGAACCTCTATACCTAAGGCTCATGGAACATAAAAGAACAGGGGGTAGAGAGAATACTAACACATCCCTCACTCTCATCAGTGAAGCTTCCTCATACAACAGAGTGTGATGCACACAATGTCACAACTGCCTAAGTTTTAGAGAATAAGAGACAGCAGAGTGCATGTCCCTGGGTAAGAATCCTCTATAAAAACCTCAACCACCCATGGCTCAGGGACCATTGCAGAAGACGGAGTTGAAAGTTTTTAAGAGCCAGAGTTGGTACATGAACATAAGGAAACAGAGACTTTCAGGCTACTGGAAAGTTGTTCATATGAGCTTGTAGCAATGCTGAGAGCATTCACAAGACCCTTGCCAACTGAATCAGACAAAAACCCAGCATAGAACAGGGGAAATGGTTAGCAGACCCCAACCCTAACAAAGACTAATGGCAAATGATTACTGTGGAGTTTTAATGGCAGAACTCTATACTTCAAAGCCATGATATTCTTGTTTAAATGTTTGTATCATTTAGGGTAAAGAAAATCCATAGATTCCATCAAATACAGTACAATTTCAAATGACTACAGAGAAGATAAATTACAGACTAAATGGAGAGAATTGTTTATCAAATGCAGCAATCTTCACACTTTGACTAACAGAAGAAGGAGAGCTATAAAATGTTTCAAGATACTATTTCACTGGTGGCATGAAATGTCTACAGATGGTGGCATCAAGACTGAAATGGTGATTCTACTGTTCAATAAGGACATGCAGAGAATTGCTGTAGCAAAATGCACCTTGGCAAAATACCCCTTTAAGAAAAACTTCTGCTTCCTAATGATCCACCAAGGAAGGGATCACCAGCTATCTAAGCAAACTGGCCAGAATGTACGGCAGCCTGTGTGCACCTGCTGTGTGTGCCTTGATCCCTGGCATAGCTTCTGTCCATATGACTGCCAACATAGGGTCGTGGTGGTTTGTCCTGTGTCAAAATTCTCCATAATTAATTATTCCCACTCATTCCATTTTAAGAACCAGCTTTGTTAAGTCCAAAATTTATATACAGAAGTATGTAATGAACTAAAAGTCATATGCAGATCAACACACTTTTCAATTTCTCTCTCTCCCTCCCTCCCTTTCTCCTCTCCCTCCTGCTTCCTCTCCTTCTTTCTTCATTTTACTTTCCTTCCCTCCCTATCACCTTTACCTTCAGAAGAAGCTAAACAGGGAAGGAATATATTAAAATGCAAAACTTACTGTATACATAGGATCATAGGCTATTTATTCAAATGCCTATGATACAGCTAAGCTGTCAGGTAAAGGACTTCTGTTAAATATTTGCTGAGGTTTTTACTAGGGAGAAAATGGGTTTGACTGCTAATTTTAAGTGTTCATGAGAAAATGCAACCCAAGGGTGTTCTATATCTTTCTCAGAGAACAGCTGCTTATAGCTCTGTGCAAACTACATACAGTGTATGTGGACAGAGCTCATGAGTCCAGCCTCAGTATCAGATCAACTTTCTGTGTACCATTTTTTTCTTTCCATCCTATGGGTGTCTATAGAAAGCTTTCCCTAGAGCAAGACATATTATGTTTCCGTGTTTAAGATTCTAAGGAATATTTTTGAAAAATGTATGTCTACAAAAGAATTCCCTGAAATTCCCAATGCACTTTAAAGATTTTTCCTCTTAACAAAGACAAAATTGATGCCTGTTTTCCTGTGGCTTCTGCCCTCATGGATAGAGACTTTGACCTGTATATTTAAACTTGGTACATAGTTGCCCTCATTTTGTCCATTGATTACAGTGTCTGAAGGGCTGGAGATTACAGGTTGAGGATATCATTATATAAATTATTCTTTCTTTAACATAAGTCATCCCACTTTCATAGGAGGAAAGGTTATATGCAGGAAAAGCTTCTCAAAAATTATGAGCTTTTCACCTGGACACAAAGAAGGGTTATATCAAAGGCTATCTTTTGTCTTCATAGTTCTGTTTCTGATGTGTGCCTGTACCTATTTACCTGGTCCGTCTCCTGTTATTGTCCCAGTGAGCATGTCTTATACCCACCTGGTGGAGTGTTACCTCTACTGGAACACTCCAGCAGCCCACCCTGCTGTCTTCAACTTAACTCTGTTGTCCAACCATTTTTTTAAAAATAAGACAAACAAGGTTTTCATTCCAGCTGGCATTAGTGTCCAACTCTGAGTCATTTTCTGTCCCTGACCATCTGAGTGTCAAGAGGAGGTTCTGTTTCTGGTTCACAATTGCCTGATATGTGACCATTCTGAGTTACCAGAGAACCAGCCCTGTCATAGGAATATACTTCTATTCTCTATGTATTATAAAGTGATGAATGCTTAAATTGCAGACTTTAAAGTGGGATAAAAATGATAAAAATATATAAAAGATTTTGATGGAGCTATGACAGAAAAAGACAAAGAAAACTAATTTTTTTCAGATTGAGAACTCAGACTTGGTTACTTTTTTGGCATAAACTTTGTATGAAAGAAAAAAATCCATATTGTTGTAAGGAAATGCTCTATACATGTATTGGTATGATAGTAACATGACTGTATAGTTGTTAAAACTTGGTGAACTTTGTACTTTAAAAGAATGAATTTAACATTATGTAAAGCATACTTTAAAGAAAGTCTAAAATTCATAACAAATGTGCTATAAAATAGTGTCTGTGTTCGTTATTATTTCTACCATAACTTGATGTTTTTTCCATTTAAAAGTTAAAAGTTAGCTGGAGCTATAGAGATGGCTTAGAGGTTAAGAGCACATACTGCTCTTGCAGAGGACCAGAGTTCAGTTCCCAGGACCCATGTCAGATGGCTCATAACTGCTTCTGGCCTCCACATGCACCTACACTCATATGTGCATACCCAACACAGACACACACACACACACACACACACACACACACACACACACACACACACACACAAATGTAATTACAAGACTGCCACAAGATCGAACTAGCCAAAATCTCAACACAGATGGGATGGGGCTTAAGGAGCTCCATCCTTAGCTGAGGAGCCATTGGCAACTGATAACTGCTTGGGGAGGGAGGGTCAGGAATTTTTCAGGGATGCATCGCCTGAGAGACTACCTATGCTCCAGTAGATGACCCTCCATTCATGCACACACAGGTAGCACTAAATGTATTCTGCACTTCTTCTTCTTTTTTTTAAAGAGCTCATGAAGTTTAGAGGGAAGAGTGGTGGGATGCATTGGAGAGGAATTGGAGGGAAGGGAAAAGGGATGAATTTTATAAAAAACATTCATGTGTAAAATTCTCAAGAAATAATAATAATTGGTTTATTAAAAGTTAGATTTGCACAAATTTCATAAAATTAATAATTAAAGAAAACCAAATTACAAAGAACTAAATTATATTTGAAGGTATTGTGTCTGTGGTTATTAAATAGCATTCTTTAGACTCGTTTGGTTCTGTCTCTGTCTCTCTGTGTGTGTCTCTGTCTTTCTGTCTCTCTGTCTCTCTTTCTTTGTGGTGTTGGGTATAAAACTCAGGGCCTTGTTCATGCTAGGCAAGTACTTTTTACTGAGCTATATCCTCAGTTGTTTCTTGATATTTCTCTATTTTAATTTTCACATGTCCAGCTATTGACAAAGTATCACTTCTAAACCTTCCATCCTCTTCTATAATCAAAATATTTTCTCAATCAACACATTGCAAGCACTATGATTTTTCAGTGGTTAAAGTCTAGTAACAATATAGTGCTAAATTAATCTCATTCTGCTTACTCTCAGTATCTAGGAACATTATTAGAGTTAATAATATATAATTTAAATTTTAAAGTGAAAGTTGTTTTTGTCTTTGAAATGGTGCTGCTGATGTTACTAGATCGGTTTTATGTTTATAATCTATAGACTTTCTGAAACAGCTATTTCTGCTAGAAAGCATATGTACAGAGAAAAATAAAGTTTGAATCTTCCTTCTAAACAACACACATACACACACACACACACACACACCACACACCACACACACCGCACAGACACACCATACACACCAAAAAAAGTAAGATTGTCTTTATAGTCTATACATTGGAGCAAAACCTAAGGTGTCAAACTCATAGTATAACTTACTCATTTCCATAAGCAAAGTTGTATTCAAATCGTGTATCAGCACTTCTAGTAATCTTGCCATTGTCTTGGTACTTGAACTTTAGACCAATATAATTTGCCAGGGATCCTTTGTATGCTAGACACAACTACATAAAAAATAGGAATCAGTAACAATATCTTACTTTGTATTCAACAAATACAATCCAAATCAACAAATATTTATTGAGCATTTTTATATGAAGTTTATCATGACACAGACAAAGAAATGGTATATTTCAACCAGCTAGAGAACTGAGGAAGACAGTGCCCCTTATAGAAGAGGGAGTGAAGCTGGAGTGACCTCACATTCAGTAAGTTCTTTGTTTATGTGGACATCGTTTCCTTTACTAATGGAAACAGTTCACTCCCTATGGAGGTAAGCTATCACTAGCTCTAATTAGATATTATGCATATAATTTTTCTAAACTTCTGAGATAAATTAGAGCACATGGTGCTATGCTTCCTTCTTGTCCTCTCTCTTTCCCTCCCTCTCTTCTTCTCTTCCTTCCTTCTTTTTTTCCTTAAGAATCACCAGAAGAAATCACAAGATTCAAAATCAGAATCATTCTTCCTGTCTAAACATGACATGATTCAAAATGGCAAGCACTTCTCCTTGTCTTCAAATTTCATGAAATTTTATTACCAAGGTATTTTCCAGATTCAATTACCATATAATTTTCATGAGCTTACCTGATTATAAGGAAATAATAAAATGTCTCCATATGGTAGTTTGTTTGGTTTAACATCTGCTGAATCAAAAAGAACAGCTGGGTTTTTCAGGGAATAACGACCGCAGTAAGCATCTGTCTCAGCTGTTTTCTCCCCTCTATTAACATTCTCCTAAAGAAACAATCATATTTTAAATGAAAATATGATTTATTGTCTTGCTGTTCTCCCCACATTAACTAAGTTACTCAAGTTCCAATGCAGAGCCCATTATTTCCTAAAGTATTTTAACTTGAAATGTTCATTCCCTTCTCTGAATTCTTCACATTTTCATTCAGACCCCTAATCATATAATTCTTTGTGCCTGTAAGTGGTTATTTTCAAAGTCCTACTGTTTTTCTTATATTGCAAGCTCCTTAGGGATATTTATTTTTTTCTTCTGATTAATTTTTGTTCAATATTTACTATGTGCCATGTTTTTGTTTAATTTTTCATAATTCACGTAATGAAACACTATCCCTATATAAAGGAGCTACCACTTTAGGAAAATGGTATAAGGATCATATTACTTTTTAAAAAAATTATTTTACTTATTATATTATTTTATGTGTACGAATGTATTGCCTGCATGTATGTAAGTGCTCCCATGCCATGCAATACCCACAGAGGTTGGAAGAAGATGTCGGATCCCCAGAACTGGAGTTATGGACAGTTATTAGCTGCCATGTGGGTGCTGTGAACAGAACTGGGGTCCTCAGCAAGAGCAGTTAGTGCTCTTAACTTCTGAGTCATTTCTCCAGCCCCAAGGATCACATTACTCTTGAGAAGAGGCATCAAACTCATACAAAAGCATCAAGAAAAATGTCCCAGTGAAAATGACAGATGAGTTTATTTTTAAAGATTAAACAAAAGTTGTTCAAGTCAGTAAAAGGGCCAATAGGCTTCAGAGGATAAAAACAATAAAAATCTTTGCAAAATAGTGACGTCAGGAAAGTGAGAAAATGAAAATAGCTAAGGTCAGGTAGAATATAGAAATGCATGTTGCAGGACTGGATAGATGCTACAGTGGTTAACCGGCTACACTTGCAGAGTACCCAGATTCCATTCTCAACATTCACATGGTGGCTAACAACCACATGTAACTCCAGTTCCAGTGGATCCGAGGCCCTCTTCTGACCTCCATTGGTATTGCATGACACAGGTGCACTTACATGTATACAGGTAATACACTCAAACACATAAAAAATAAATAATAAAAAATATTTTTAAAATAAAATACATGCTGGGATGGTGATAGGAGATATGGAGGGAAGAAGTGAGGTGTAAAATAATCCTCATGATCAATAGTATTGCATCAAGGCACACATATATATTAAGTTGAGAAGGTTGCTAATCAAGCTGAAAATTTTCCATTTTTATCTCTGATAAATGTACCCATGAGACATACATGTGATATATATTTTAAAGGTTCTTCTAGAATCCTTCTAAAGTATTGACAGTTGCTTCTAGAGTATTGATCTCAATGACATATCTAAACTCTATATTTTTGTATTCTTGTATATGTGTGTGTGCATGCCTGTATGAATTGTGTGTGCATGTTTATGTTAAGGATGCACGCATGCCACAGCACATGTGTGGAGGTCTGAGAAGAGCCTCTGGTGTCAGTCCTTACCTTCCACATGGTTTGAGACAATCTTTTGTTTGCTGCTGCACACACGGGGGCCACTGAGGATTCTGATATTTCCACCTCCCATCTCTCTATAGGAGTCCTGGGATTATAGATGCATGCTACTGTGTCTGGCTTTGCCTAGGTCCTGGGGATCTTAACTCAAGTCTTCATGCTTGTACATCAAGTCCACTGAGCCATCTCCCCATCCCTATATTTCTTATTCTTACAGTGTCATTTGGAAATGGTGCATATCTAGCTCCAGTCTTCACAATCATCTTGTAATGTGAGATGTAAGAACAGGCATTACTAGTAAATCTATAATAAAACTGCTTTTGCAAATGACTTAGAACAATAAAATGACTAATGTTAGTTCAAGAAAAGAAACCACAAAATTCCAAACACTTATGTGAAGTTTTAGTTAGTCAGTTTCAAAGTTCATTCAGCATTCCATACCAGGTCAAAATCAGTCTCATAATCCCTGAAATATTTGACTAGGAATCCTTCTTTGAGATGTGCGATTTCTGGTGGGCACTTAGTGCTAACCATCTCTTCCACAGCCATCTGAAACTGGAGGAACAACACGCACTTCAGTAATTTCCTTGTCAGGACCTTAGGACATCAATAATTTGACTATTAATTTGGACAATTAACTTTCTATCAAAATACTTTCACAAGGCAATTCCCATGTTAGCTGTAATTATGATAATTTATCCATAATGTCCTAAATTTTTTCAAGTTAGCACATGATTGTTTAGTGTCCATTGATCTTTTTAAGGGTTTTATTTTAGAATCATTATGTCCAATTGGCAATTATTACCTTATTTTTGTATACTGTAAACATTTTGTTTAGTAGTGTTTTAAAGAGAACAACAAAGAAAATCTAAATGAATTGTTGCCCAATTAAATTAATTTCAAATAAAGCATTTTTCTCAATAAACTCAAAGTTAACCAAGAAAAAAACCTATATGCTCAGATGTATTCTATTACAAAATGAGTTGCAAATACTGTAAGCCTATACTTAATGATTCTCCAAAAGCATGAAATATTTTGGACGAAACAGGAATTAGGAGGTATTGATGAGTCACCTAACTTTCATATCTATTTCTCTGATAAACCATAGAAATAATTGTTGCTTAGAATTTTTAATTATTTATTTTCATTTAATGTGTATGAGTGTTTTGGCTGCATGTATATGTGGACCCATGCATGTAATAACAACAGAGGCCAGAAGAGGGCGGTGGATTCCTTGGAACTGGAATTAATGGTAGGTGTTAGCCACCATGTGGGTGCTGGGAACCAAGTACAGGTCCTCTGCAAGAACAGCCAGGGCTCTTAACCACTGAACCATCTCTCCAGCCCCTGTTGTTTAGGATTAAAGGTTTAAAATGGGGTATAATATTTAATCCTCAAGCAAACACTAACTGAAATGCATGGTAGAGGTAAGTTCCAAGATAAGGTAACACATATGCCCTGCCCACACTGCCCAACACAATAGGTCTCGTTGACACAGGTCAAAGAACTCCTTTCTGTCTTTACAGTATTTACTCCCTTCTTTCCTCACAATGATTTAGCCAAGACAGTAACAAAATGAATTGCTTCTCTTTGAAGTAGTCTTTATGTGAGATTAATATTTAGATGGATTTCTGTTTAATAAAATAACAAACCATTTGAATTTTATAACAAAGCCTTTTGCTGTACTCCATCACTCGTTTTTTTTTTTTCCCCATTGTTGTTGTTTTTTGTTTGTCTTTTGGTTTTTTGTTTTTTGTTTTTTGTTTTTTTTGGTTTTTTTTTGGTCTGTTTTTTTGTTTTTTTAACCTCAGTGAAAAATTGGATTTGGGGTGGATAGGGACACAAAGTCTCTACACAAAAGGAGAGCAAGGTTATGGTAACTTTGAAATGGTTTGTAGCAGGATGGGTGGTTATACTAGATTGTTTTTGTGTCTATTAGAGACAGAAATATTTATGACACAGAAATTTTAGTAAATTAACTGATTACAAGTAAAGGATTTCCCCCAATAAACTAAAAATCAATTAGAAAAAAATTCTATGCTCAAATATATTTTATTTTCAAAAGAAGAGATGCACATATTGTAAGCCTATTCTTAACAATATTAGATATTTTGTTTGACTTATTTTTTATTTTTATTTTGGAAACAGGACCTCCCTATAGCCCCAGCTGGCCTGGAGCTCACTATGTAGACCAGGATGACCTCCATCTCACAGAGATCTGCCTGTTCTGCCTCCAGAGTGCTGATATTAAAGGCATGTACCACCTTGCCTAGCTAATACTAAATATTTTGTATTAAACAAGAATTAATATACACTTATGAATCTCATAACTTTCATATCTATTTCTCTGGAAAAGTTAAGTGATCTTCATTGATTTCTTGAAGCAATGTCCTTTCTTATCTGTCTCTAAATAGCCAGCTTGTACTTTCAAAAGATCCAGGGGAACTACATGGTAGAATGTTCCTGGAGCATACTTCAGCTTCTGATGACTGTGCAGCAAGGGGCTTAGATGCAATCCCATCCCAACTCAGTGTGAATGTCTCCAAATTAGGTTTTCCTCTGGTTTGTTCAGTGATATCCAGTGTGACATTATTCCCTTCAAATACTTCATAACCAAGCAAATCAAAGTCTCCTGCAATGAGATACCAACTCAAATATTTAAAAGAAAATTTATAAGACATTCATAAATCTATAACAGACATTCAAATGTGATCAGATTGATTATATTTGAAGTTTCATCAACTCAAAAGAGGAATGGGAAAGATGGAGGCTCCTGCATAAAGTGTCATTTTGAGAGAAATAAAGCCTGGTCCTCCAAAGTTTCTCTTATTTTCAATTCCACTGACTTTCTCTATCGGGTAAAGTCTTAGAATATAGCCAGTTATGATTTTGCTACATATTTGGTAAGGACTCTGCTGAAGCCTCAACATTTTTCTATGATCTACAAGTAGATCAACATGACTAGCCATATTTTCACTTATATAATGTTTTGACAAGCATCAAAATTTCTAGAACGTCAGTTCATGATAAAATTCTTCATCTTCCACTCAATAATCAAATTAACAATTCTGTAATGCAGGACATAAGCACTAAGGTAATATTTCAATTATATGAATTTAAAAATAACAATTTCCACCAGGTGTGGTGGTGCACACCTTTAATCCCAGCACTTGGGAGGCAGAGGCAGGCGGATCTTTGTGAGTTTAGGCCAGCCTGGTCTACATAGTGAATTCCAGGACAGCTGGGGCTGCAGGGAGACCCTGTCTCAAAAAAAAAATTTCCAAAGAAAATATTCACCTACACACACACACACACACACACACACACACACACACACACCCATTGTACTGGCTTTGACTTACCACATGGCCAACTTGGCTGCTAAACTTGACTTAACAGTAGATTGCCTATTTCAATGTTTCAAAAAATGTCTTGTGTGAAGCAGTAACACTAGGTTAAAAATATATCACTTGAAGTACTTTTAAAAGGATGGAAAAATCAATTAAATTTGCATTAAATACAGATAATGATTTGTTTAGCTGCAGGACTCCACAGGGATTCAATATTCTAAAGACCCCTCTCAATCTTCATGGAAGATCCATGGTAGGGAATAGTATCCTTATGAATTTAGCCATATTTCTTTCTTCAAGAAAGATTTGGTTAGGAATTTGTCTCTGAAACAACCCTGATTTATTAAAATTAATTTTCAAAATTAATATTACTAATTTATAAAATTTTCCTGTATTAGCAGTGTACTTGTGCTGCATATATGTGCTCTCACGTGTGGGAGTTATAAATTCCTTGCCAAAGGAAATGAGTACCACTTAATTTCTATGTCTTCTGACATTGCACAAGGTGATGGATCTAAATCTTTTTTATCTTTACCATTTTATGAAATGATTTTATACTGTCATTGTACAGGACAAACAGTGAAATTCAAACTTACCTCTAGTTGATACAAAGGTTATTGTGTAGATGTAGCTCTGGGCATTCCTAGTACTTGTTACTTGAACTGTATCTGGTTTTATAGACCAAAGGTCATTTAAAGCTGATTGTAACCTGAAGTCAGAAGCATCAGCAGGCAGCCAGACTTTGGAAAAATTATAAAAGAAAAGTAGAAAATTGAAATACTTTTAGTCTACCACAGCCCAAATTGATATCTTGTGCTTAATTTTTTAGTTAATGGCTACACTTGATAGCATAAAAGCTATAATGTAGAAAATTGATCCAGTATAGAAATGTTGACTGTTTCATTGATTAGTGATGTTTTTGATAGTAGAGAATACTTTATTGTTTTAATACTGCCACTATAATAAGCATTGTGTTTTGCAAACAATAAGCACTAATCTATATTACATAAGACAACAGGAAAAGCAAAATTTAAGTTTTAGGATTTATTAACAAATATAGAAATGTGTTATTAAACTGATGAATCAATATTTTGTAGATCTACTACTAAGGCAAATTGGAATATGTATTTATTCTCTATAATGATAAATTTTATTCCCATTTTTCTTATACCTGTGAGTCATAGATATGCAAAGCATTTATATGCCTTTCGATGCACATTTATTAACATTTTAAAACAGAATATTATGTTATATGCCAGAAAGTTGTTCTCATGCGATCCAAGTATAAGTCTTCCTTCACAATGCATGTTTCTTCTCGTTTATCTAGCATACTATTGAAATGATATTTTTCAGGCAGTGTCATTGACTAGAGCAAATACTTTATACTTATGCTCATACATAGAGTGAACTGTGCTGGGTTTCTCCTGTAATTTTCTACTTATCTAGATGAACTCTGAACTTCACAAACAGTACGCTGATCAGGAAGGTGGAAGACAAATATGAGGGAGGTACAATAATATCAATAATGTGCATGTGTGAAAATGTCATAATGAAATCCATTATTTTGTGTGTCAACTTACTATTCATAACTTACCAGTTTTTTCCATGTTGTAAGTTAATCTGAATTGGTAAAGTGAACAGGAATTAGCTCCCACACACGGGCTGCTCACTGTGATCTGCTGAACTTCATTGGTTGCATTAGTTGTTTCCCAGTTTTCCAATGTTATAACCTATTTTCCGATGAAAAACATTAATACATAAATGTGCTTTAGTCAATATTGCTATTTAATGCCTCTTCAGTGCTCCACTTTACTATCAATGATAAAATTATATTTTACAACATTTTTAGATATGTCTTACAAAGTAAAAGCTTGATAGGTTTGTAATGCAGATATGTCAAGATGAAACTCAACCACTACATGACTGTATTCCCCTTATACATGTAATCGAGTGAAATCAGTCACCAAATGGAGCAGGTCCTTGTGTGATTACTGCTTCTCAAGGCTAGAAGTTGAACTCAAGGTCTCACAAATGTTAGGCAGACATTCTACCAGTGACCATTCTCCAGCCTTGGACATTCATTGTCAGTAAAGCAGATCTATCATCACAGCAAACCTGTACTTCCGGCATGACGGTTGACTGGGATTTGACAACTTGTTCTTCATTTACTGCATCTCCTGTTTGATTTTCAGTAAAGACATTTCTATACTGGTACAATCCAACATCAACAAAAGCACTCAATCTATACTCCTGCAGCAAAATTTCAATGTAGTATCTGGAAAACAGAATAATGAAGACATTATTTTTCTCCCAAACATGTCATGAAATCTTTTTAAATTAAAAGTCTGTAAAAGTCATTAAATTATATAGATTATATAAAATGGGGTTTAGTACAGGGCTTTGCAGCAGTTTACAAAAATAAAATTGAAGAACATAATATACCCTCATCGTCAGAAACCTGTTCCCATTCAGGTTAATCAATAAATATTTACTGAAGAAGATATTAGCCCCGATGCTCAAGGACCTTAAACAAAATAATATCATAGACTGTAATAATAACTCCATGGAATATAACACCGAGGATAGGAATAAGTTAATGAAGATGTTTAGAATATTCAAGAGTTCGCAGCTAGGCCTACATACATCACACATTTTTGTAGTTGAGTGAATGCAGGAATTGAGGTTGAAAGTCCTTGATATGGTTTGGATCTTCTTGGGTATTTGAAACATTGATGGAGGGCTAACACAACTGGACATGCCTTAAAGTTGACTCTATTTGTAGTTTGAGAATAAGACATTGCCTCAGAACTTTTACTGATTAGGCTGATTATGGCCCTCCAACAAGATAGGTGGAATTCTTCATGCCTCATCCTTAGAATTCTTGATTTTTTTAGAATCTTTGCTCATCATCTAATTTTCTGCTTAGGCTAAGGCATTCACTGACCACCTCTTATACATGAGGGATATTTTTCTTCCCCATCTGGATCGCTATCATGTCTGTCCTTGCTGATGCCACATGGTTGTTCCTATAAATTGCCATGTTGCCAACAATAAGCTCATGGGAGACCCTGAATGAATGAGGGACATTTATCATGACTGGTATCATTGGAGTTTGGGTAGTATCCTTGTTAAAATGATATTGAAGGATTAATACAGGCTCCGAGCTGCCTTAAGAATATGTATACACCTCTGATGAAACAAGGTGGCCAAGACTAATTAAAGATCATGAGACAAGAAGAAATACTAAATTCTGTATCCTTACTTGCAGCTTGATAACATTAACTGGCCAGGCATGGTGATGTACGCCTTTAATTCCAGCACTCGGGAGCAGAGGCAGGGCTAATCTCTGTGAAATCAAGGCCAGCATGGACTACATAGTGAATTCCAGGCCAGCGAAGGTTACAGGGATACCCTGTCTTCAAAAAGAGCCCCCCAAAAAGTATTAACTAAGCATTTGCTGTGTATTAGATACCAAAACTAAGCATTTTGCAGAAATTATTCTGTTTGACTCATGAGTCCCTTATAATAGCTATAACTGTTATTGTTCTTCAAAACAATGAGAGAACAAGAGAATTTTAAGGATTTGATTTCTTTTAAAATTAGTAACCTTACTCAGCACATAAAACAAATCAATGTAGCTGGGCTTGGTGATGCACACCTTTAATCCCAGCACTCGGGCAGAGGCAGGCAGATCTCTATAAATTAAAGGCAAGTGTGGTCTACCCAGTGAGTTCCAGGCCAGCTGGGGCAATAGGGAGACCCTGTCTCAAAAAGACCAAGCTACCAACCAACCAAACAAAACACACGATCATTACCAAAAAACAAAAACAAAAACAAAAAACCGCAAAAAATATCACCATCTTGGTGAAAGACACATGCATCCAAACTGTAGCATCATACAAGTGAAGACAGAAACCATTAACATATAAATAATGCACGTGTGTAGCACTATGCCTAGAACACAGAACATAATAGCACATCTCACAGAATGGCCTTCTCTACAAGCCAGGGTGCCTGATGCCCGTCACCTCATAGCATCTTCAGCATGGTGTGAGGCTGCTACGACTCACCATTTTGCAGGCCAGGAGGAAGGGTGGTGCTGACATTTGGTAACTGATCTAGGGTCACACAACATGGAGGCCAAACTCCGAATCAGGATTTGAACTGAGGGCTTTGGTTTTACCCAACTCTTTCTGGTCTTCCATGGTATCCAAGATGAATGGGAAAGGGACACCCAATGGTCCGGGGCCTGAGTGGCCAGGAAGCTCTGTCAGTAACTGCCCTGCACCTTCCTGAAGTGCCTGTGTGTCACACCCACCTCCTTCCCAGGTTTCATGGTCATCATGGTTTTCTTTACCATGATGGGATCTTCTTTCTCATAACCATCAGCTTTCAGTGGCTGAGCTGTTGGCTGCTCCAGGTGAGTGACATGAAGGGGTAGGATACATCTTTGGGAGCTGTGTGTGGTGGGACTTCTTGTTCCTTGAGGCCCTATAAGGCTAGAGCATAGCTGAGGTCCCATAGGGCAGGGTTGTACAGCTGTCTCGGAGCAGCATGTCTGACTTCCCATCTGGTCCTGACTTCTGGCTTTGCAAAGCAGACCATCACCCATAGTTTTCTTGGGACAACAAGATTTCTGTCCACACGCAGCTCCCCATGAACCTGTGCATATATCTCTTTAGAGACTTTTTCTTATACCTTGGGCCTTCTCAGTGAAGCTTTGTTTAAGGTATGAATAAATAAATAAATAAATAAATAAATAAATAAATAAATAATACATACTATCAGTGATAATACAATTCACATGGTTTCTTTCTCTCTAGCAATTTTTAAGTGCTCAGCTATTGTAACAGAGAAATTAGATTAATGGAGTGACTGAAAAATCAATCGTAAAAAGAATTAAAATCAGTATTAAATAAATTTCACATAATTAGAACTTCTGCAATAGGAATAGTTTAAAATTTAAATTTTACTTGCTTAGTGAATGTCAGTATTCTTCAAAATAAAGAATCAAATGACAAAATCATGGAGAACAACCAATTATAAGTACTTTTGTGGTTCTAGAGATTGAACACAGGGCATTGTGCATGCTCGGTAAGTTCATTATTATTGAGTTACAGCCCCAGTGTTTAAGAATGCTCAATCCCAAGTGGGCAGCCTTAAACACAGGTACATACAAGCACCGATAGATGAACTCAATGCATTATATATGTATGCTTATAAATTATGAAAATGTAATGACAATAATCAAAGAAGAGGATGAGAAATTGAAAGGGAGTGGAGGTGGTATGAGATGAATTGATGGGAGACTGGGAGGGAAGAAAAAAATAATGCAAATACTCATGTATGAAATTCTCAAAAATAAAACGAAGTGTTAGAAAAACAATGATCAATTAAATTAAGTCGATATCTATGCAGAGAAATTAAACTATTGTAAAACATAAGGCTACATTCCTTAAATGCTACATGATAACTTAATGGTGAGAGAAAAATACCCTTACTCTTTTCCTTTCTGCAGATGAATATCATCCGATCTTTGTGTTGGATTCGAAAAATAACTGTTGGCATTAGCAGAGTGATATGCAATCCTCACCTTATCCAAGAAAGAAAGAAAGAAAGAAAGAAAGAAAGAAAGAAAGAAAGAAAGAAATTTATTTTAGTAAACATTTCAATAATTTAATTTAATTCAACAACTCTATTCAATAATTTTTATTTATCACTACTTCAATTTTAGAACATATATGAAAAATGTGAAAATTCATATTTTTCTTCTAAGATGTGATTCATAGCAACATGAATTTTTCCAGTTATGGAGCTTTCATCATTGCTCCAGCCCCCCTAACAGCAGCATCACTACCCAAAGGCTGTTGCACAGATGCTAGCTTTTCCAATAATATAATTGCAGTGGAAAATAAAAAATATACATACTGAAGAAGGGGTTATTGTTGTTGTTATATAAATGGGATTTTACTTTGACAAGAATGTCATTTTATACAAATTATTTCATTACATGCACCCTTGAAAGATGCTAAAACTCACTAAATGCATATGTGAGAGGACTTTGGACTTCTCAGTTCGAATCATTGTCACCTTTTGAGTAAAATGCTGACAAGTAACAGTGAATTCACAAATTGCAAGTAGCAATCTACACATACGAAACAGTGTAGGAAACAATCTTGCCATATAAATTCAGTACTAAAATGTGATTTTTAAATTTGATTTATTAGTTTCATATTTGTGGAACAATCTTGAGGAAATAGTCCAAATTATTAAATGAACAAAGGAATTCAATAGAGTATTATTTGTCATCATAAAACATCAGAAGTAAATTAAAAACTTATTAGTAGGGAGGAAATTAAGTTTAGTAAACTCATGTAGCGCATACTAGTCAGTAATTTAAAAAAAAGGCACTCATTTGTCATTTAGTACTAATATGTAACAAAATGACTCCAAAATTAAGATTCTATTTATAGATTTTAGGTTATAAGATTCTATTTATAATACATAAGATTATATTTAAGATTCTCTCTATGCAAAATCCAAATACTGATTATAAAGTCAGACTGTCATCTAATAACTGAGTAAATGTAAAATAGTAAGAATTTTATTCTTTTTAATATTTCCTACGCTTTGATTATAATTCCTCCACAATCAAGAAAAGTTTCTATTTTAAAGCGTGTGTGTGTGTGTGTGTGTGTGTGTGTGTGTGTGCAAGTGAATATATGTATGTATGTTTCGCTTGGCAGAGAAAATATCAACAAGGGAAATCATTTTATTTCTACAAGAACTTTATAGTTTACATCACACTGTGTAAAAATAGCAAGATCTCAAACTCATTCACTGATTTGGATTAGAATAAATCAGACACATTATGGGGATTACCATATTGTTTTCATGCTATCCAACAGCATATTTCAGCTTCCCTACCTTATCCTCTGGGTGTCCAGTCTGACTGAAATAAAGAGCATAGTGGTCATCACCTCTGATATAGAATCTATAAACATCAGAATCTGGAGCCACCAAAAATCCACTGAAGCGTGCAACAAATGTGTCTTGTTCCATGGGCCAAATATAGAAAGTTGAATCTACCCAGCTGGCGCCCATGTACCCAGGGGTGTGTTCATTGTAGTGAAGTATCTCTTCAAGATGTGCTGGCCGGCTGTTATTCCACATCTCGAGCTTTAGGCCTCTCCCACCTAAACATAATAGAATAAATGAAACTTCACTAGGATCATGATGCAGTGCCTCCACAGCCTTCTATTTGGTCATGGTAAAGAAGTTTTCTGTGTGTACAAACAAAACAATTTCACATACCTCTACATGTTCCTGAGCCTAGAGTCAGAGCGTTCTCAGGCCATCTACAATTTATTTACTATTACTTGATTTCCCTGAGCTGCAATTGTGATTCACATTAAATGTAATAACACTTTTGCTTGGTTTCTATGTGGATGACAAGCACTGTGCATGTAAAATGTTTGGCATTTAATGACTGCTCTAGGTAGGATGACAACACATAATTGTACAATGTTGCCTATGATATGATAGATGCTTTATATAGTGAAGTTACAAAACTTCAAATTTTAAATGATTTGGTTATAATATCCTTGCCTTGATTATTCTATCTAACCAAAGTTATTTACTAATGGGCTTACAAAGCAAATATTCAAAGAACAGACACAGACATTGTTGCTTTAATATTTTCTCTCAATATATATTTTTCTTTGTTTTTTTTTTCTTTTTCCTTTAAACACTGATTCTATGCTAGGACTTCATCTCCTTGGATAGAATCAAAGAGAGAATGTCCTCAATTAGGTGTAGCTATACTTGCTGTATACTCTGTGATTAATCTTTTTTCTAATCAGAAAGGAATTGTCAAATTATTTGTCCTCTTTTTTCCTAAAGTGTAACACCATTAAGCTATGTCTTCCTTCAGTAGTCTTAAGTTTGTTTGTACCTGGAAACTAGCAACTAATCTTCTTCATCTGAATTTTCTTAGCAAAAAGCTTGAGCAACTCAACCTTTTATAGCACCAGTGTTCCCTGATACATGTCCATAACTTTTTCTAAATTCATCAATTATTAATATCAAAACTATTGTGTAAAACTGGAAACTTTTTACTAGCATTCAAACAAAGAAATGAAAGGTTAGAAATAAGAATGTATTATACTCCAAATACCAATGACACAGTTATGAATAGATTGCACAGTGAAGATGTGAGATCTACACTACACGCAAACATTTCAAAGGATGCATAGTGTACAGGATGGCCATGCACTGCAATTTCATTGGGTTTAAAAGAGAACGTCTGAAAAGAACTTTGAGTTACATGTCTTTCGTTTACTTTTACTCCCATATCATTCTAGACCAATAAGAATTTAATCTACCCCATTTATATTTTTCAAGCAGGAAAAAGTTTTTTTATTATTTTTATTTTACGTGTATGCGCGTATTGCCTGCATGTAGGTAAGTGTACCTGTGTCATGCAATGACCGTGGAGGACAGAAGAGGCTGTCAGATCCCCTGGAACTGGAGTTATGGACAGCTGTTAGCTGCCATGTGGGTGCTGGGATTCAAACCCGGGTCTTCTGCAAGAACAGTCAGTGTTCTTAACCACTGAGCCATCTCTCCAGCCCCAGGAAAACGTATTTTTTAAATGCTCACATTAACTTTGCCAAGTTTTAGTAATCATGATTTAAATATGTGTGCCATTGCATTCTTTTTTGTAGAGAAATGCTATTTTTCAAAAAGGTACCAGAATTTAGGCTCTGGTTGTCTCTGCTGGTACAGTATTGATGCAACTGTTTTAATACAAACATGCCCAGTTGGCAGAGTCTTTGCTGCACAAATATCTCCTAACTCGGAAAACCTCAAAACTATGAGGAAATTTGTTAAAATTCTTTTTAAATTGTTTTATTATTTATTTTTATTTTACGTGTGAGTGTTTTGCCTGCATGTATGTAAGTATACCATGTGAATGCAATACCTGCAGAGGCCAGAAGAGGACACAGAAACTCCTGGCACTGGAATTACAGATAGTTAGCCACCATGTAGGTGTTGGGAACTGGATTGTCTGCAAGAGTAGCCAGTGCTTTTAACCACTGAGCCATCTCTCTAGTCCCTGTCAAAATTCTTACTACAGATCCTATGGTGTTGAAACAATATTCTTTACAAAGAATATATGTCAATAATAATTTTCTCTACAAATATAGATTGACCATTCTCATTCATGGTAACTTACCTGGATACACAGTTTTGAGAATCTGGGGTTTGGGAGGTGTCTTGCAGTGTATACTATTTTCTGTGACATCCAAAATATCACAGGCTTGACCTATACCAAAATAAAATGCAGAACAGTTACAAAAGAAGCTTTAGAATGCAAATAGCCTCAGGCTGTCTTGAAATGCCTTTTTAAATTAGAACATTTAAATTAAAGCATTGCACAAGCAAGTGATAAAATTGGGGCTTTTACTCCTTTATACAGCTTCCAGTAAGGCTTATCAAAGTCACTAGCTTTCTTACTTCCACAAAGGAAAATTACTTCCCGGCAAGATACCACAAGTCTAAGATAGAAAGTTTCTTAATTTTTGACAAAAATATGAAAAAAAGATAAAACTACATATAATTATAAAACATGTCACTTCTGTGTTCAAAGTGAAGTCTGTTCTGTTAAGTGAAAGTTGTTGAGTAAAACATGCAGGATGTTCAGAAAGGTGAAGGCAGAGGATTCCTCACCCTTTTTGGTAAAAAAAATTAGTGTCTTACATACCTTGATATCTATACTAATTGGGTCAGAGGGATTCAAAGGACACTTTTTGCTCCTTGCCCTCCTGGGTCGATTAGTTCCCAGGGACTATGAGCATCGCACAAAATATCCTGTAATGGTGGTGGGTCATCTGGCCTCTTGATCAAGGAAGCTGAGGAGACCCCACCAGATGGACTTGAACCAGTGTCCAGTCTATAAAGAGGAGGGTCAACA
>NW_008354281.1:615267-646775 GCF_000622305.1 Nannospalax galili
TTAAAACCTCATTTAATTTTATATCTTATAGGGTTTATACTGAGTACTATATTGTATAACTGTATTAACTCAAATGTAAACCTAAAAATTTACGGCCAATTCAGAAAGAGATGCATCTTAGCTCTGGAAATTGTTATTGAATATGTCAATGCTGTTGTAATGAAATGCATCTTCTAAGTATGTTGTTATTAAATAAATAATTTTAAAAAAAATTAATGTCTTACTCTAAGTTCTTCAAATGAAATAAAACAGCATAGCAATTTATAAATGGTACTTTCATAAGTGGACTGAAATTAAAACACACAAAGGTCTCAAGAAGAACAATTACAACTTCCACATAAGCACAATTACATTTAGTGAAAGAGGACATACCCTGCCCGCCCCCCCGACCCCACGTGCCTCGTGTAAGGCCAGCCTTGAGTATTTAATGAAACAGCAACCACAGTCCACAAAAAGTGAAGACAATGGAGAGATCCTTTTGCCAGGTTTTGTTTGGTGGTCTGGACTATTTAAACCTTTGCCTACTTTGAATGCCTTTCAGATGCAAGAAAAATAGATTAGAACACAGAAAAATTGGACAGTGTGTTAAATCAACAGTCCATTTTATTGAAAACAAAAGAAACTTGTAAAGATACCATTATTTTGTTAAGGATGCCAATCCTCAACGCAGGTGATTATGTTAATAAAATATATTAGAAAACTCTTGTAGTCTCAGAATATAAGCTATATCATAATCACAAAACAGTATATGAATTAAAAGTTTTTATATGCTTGATTTTAATATTCAGTATTTTGTTTTGAGACAGGGTCTCACTATATCCCTAGCTGACCTGGTACTCGCTATGTAGACCAGGCTGGCCTGTCTCACAGAGATCTACCTGCTTCTACTTCCACAGTACTGGAATTAAAAGTGTGCACCACCATGCCTCTCCAAACATAAAATCTTATCATAAACATATATTACATGAATTCAAAATTCTTATGGACTGAATTTTAATACTTGGACAATTGACCAGCAAGGTTTCAAAGGCACTGGAAAGCAAGAATTCAGGAAGACAATAATGCTACAGCACACATCAACAAAGTAGCTTTGTATCCATTTATCTTTTCTTTGGATACAACATTTTGGCAGGCTCATAGGCAGATTCCTTAAGAGGCAGCAAGTAGCTGAGGAAGAGGGCTTAGCAGATAGTGCATGTGCCTATGCATGGACAGGTATCATGTCTTCTGCCTAACAAGTGAACTGATGTCACTGTGATGTCAGTGTGAGGAGTCCCACCATTATACTGATCCTACCCTCACTTTGGGGATTTGTAATTCCTCCTCCCAGGAAAGATTTAGACAGCACAAATAGAAGTGATGTGTAAGCAGAAAACCAAGCTCTATATGCATTTATAAAAAGTATATAACCCATTAATTAACACTATATCCTAGGCCAATAGCAACAGTAATTTTTACTAATGCTGTGAGAGTATGTGAGAAAAGTATAAGAAGACTACCCCCGAATGTAAAGTCTTATTATTATTAGCAAACTCATTGAGAGGTAATAGTCATTCAAGAAGATATTTAAGAGAGTATGGTAGAGAGCAAGTGTGTCCCCAGCTGTGGTAAGGGACTGATGGACAGCAGCCAAAACAGCATAGTGGAGGGATGAACCCAGAAGGAGCTGGAGGAAGGGGGTGAATATGACCAAAATACATTGTATGAAATTTTCAACGAACTAATAAAAAAATGAATTAGGAAAAGAAATGACATGAAAAATACCTCCAACTAGAACTCTGGCTGGGAGATCTGTCTGATCAAAGAACCGCCCACTTATAGTCAGTGTGGTACCACCCTGAATGCTTCCTTTTGAAGGTGAAATCATTGTAACCTCTGAGGAAGAAAAGCATATTATGTAAAACACTGCAAACATCACACATGAAAACAAACGCTTCGTTTTACAAAGATTCCCATATTTCCTAATCACACCTAATACAAGGTAGCTTTGGAGCACCTACAGTGGACTACAAGTGAATGAATTTAGTGTTTCTCTGTCATCTCTGATGCAATCCTGTGAAAAGGTCAGCAACATGGCTTTCACAGAGTAGTGCATCAGCTGGGGCATGAGGCTTTAGTGGTGGTACTAAAAGATAATAGTAACCAGAATATCAAGCAAGAAGAGAAAACCTGAATTGAGCACAAATATTAAGCCTCCAAAGAAAACAGGTAGACCGCTTCTCTCACAGAATCTTGAAGAATACATCATACATTGGTGAACCAGTATGTTTGTTTGCCTGCTTGCTTGCTTGCTTGCTTGCTTGCTTGTTTGAGACAGGACTTTGCTAGGTAGCTCTGGCTGGCCTGATACTTGCTGTGCAACCTAGGCTGACCTTGAGCTCACTGCAAGGTTCCACTTCAGCCTCCCAAGTGTTCACATGGCAGGCATGAGCCACTGTGCTTGGCTTCGGAACGTCATCTTATATTTTATCAAATGCTAATTATGTTTCACTATGGTTATATTTTTATATATAAAATGTCTAGGTATAGTATTAAAACAGTGCGGCCTAAGTCATATAATAAATCTAATACTAATTTTTTTCTAACAATTGTATCAAAGTTCTATGTGTTATTATTACGTCTGAATTTTGCATTAAATAAATTTAAAGGAAAAGTCAAGATTTTTCCAGTTTTAAGACTCATACTTTTTTCATATTTTAAAAAGATTTTATTTATTTATTTATTTATTTTGGTCTTTTTGAGACAGGGTCCCCCTGTAGCCCCAGCTGACCTGGACCTCGCTATATAGACCAGGCTGGCCTTGAACTCACAGATATCTGCCTGCCTCTGCCTCCCGAGTGCTGGGATTAAAGACATGTGCCACCATGCCCAGCTCTTCTTTATTGTTTCTATTTTATATGTATGAGTGTTATGCCTGCATGAATGGAAGTGTATCCATATTGTACAATGCCCATGGAAGTCAGAAGAGGGTGTTCGATTCCCCTGGAACTGGAGTATGGAAAGTTGTTAACCACAGTTTGGGTGCTGGGAATTGAACCCAGGTCCTCTGCAAGAGCAACTACTGCTCTTAATGACTGAGCCATCTCTCCAGTCCTTTTACACATTTTTAACATGCTTAGAATCTGAAGGTATTTCTCCTTCATTCTTGACCTGGGAAAAAGTACAGTTTTTCTCAAGACTTGCTTCTGACACTCTCTGAGGAGTAGTTCCTCCCAAGACTACTTCAAGATAACTAAATAAAATTAAAATCTGGTGACAGGTTCTTTTGGACCATACTGAGACCATAAACCTGGGAATATTGTCTTGTGGTTGAAATTGAGAGATTTTCCTCCCTCAACTAGCAACTGAAGTTTAGTCAAGCAAGCTTCAATGCTTTATTAGTGTGACAAGTTTGTTTTTCAAACTTAAGCTAAGAATGAAGCTTTGCTGAGGGTCCTAGCTCCTGGTCAGGTATCCAATTATATGCCCCATAGTAGGTATTTTTCTTCTCTTAGCAGTATATAAACTAATGTCTACCTTACTATCACTATTACATTTGCTTTGATGAAGTATCACCCTTCTCACACACATAAAACTGAAGGGTGTATCACATACCTGCATATGTTTGAAACATAGAAATCTTGTTGAGAGAAGAAACAAAATATGTAATTTTCTCTGGGAAACTCCTGTTGAAAAAAAGTAATGTTTTCTGTTTTTAAAAATGACCTTTATCTTAGGATTTCTTATTTTATTTGGTTACTATGGTGACAGAGCTCCTGTCACAGCTTTCAAGGTAGCAGGACAGAACTTTGGGGGAAGGCAATCAAATGTTCCATGTCTTGATTTGCTAGTTGGTTATGCACACACACACACACACGCACACGCACACACACATGCACACACACAGACATATTTCTCAGAACTCACTAAACTGCATGCTTCAAATACCTGCCTTTTATTATGCAAATATCTTTAATAAATTTGACTTCAGGAAATTTATTTTGAGAAAAGAATCAAAAAGAACCAGCGAGGAGGACTACCGTTTATAGAACCAGTCTCTCCACTGTCTCTTCTTAGAATTCTCCCGGGTTGGAGGTAAATTGAGCTAAGATATTTTAACTTATTATATCATTTGCTCTTTACATAAACCACATGAGGTAGGTTAATATAGAAGGATTAACTCATTCAAGATTATAAAACCAATAAATGACAGACCCAGAACCAGTCGACTTGAGTCCAGAGCCCTGGCTCCAAACCTGGCGCTACACAGGACTAGTTTGTGCGATAATAAAAAAAAAGGAGGAAAGCAAATGAACCCAGTCCACTAGTTTAAATCATCCTTCATAAACACACTTTTATCATTTGTGCATTTTTATATAGACACATACTTCCATAACCTGCAATGCTAAAGGGAAAGAATCTTAAAAATTAATACTGTTGTCATAATTCTTCAATAAATTCTTCAAGGTTATAAAGATTAAGAAATTCAAATAAGAAGTTTAAGAGTCAAGGCCCAATAATCATAATCATAATACTCTAAACTAGACTGTAAAAGGATAATGCAAATCTTGGACTTGAGACCAACAAGGAACTCTCCTATAAATCTAACCCAGGCTTTACAATGTACACTTTCAACACCAAAGTGTCTTGGAAAGTAGTTTATGTTACATTTGTTATTTTAAAAAGTTCATACTAATTTGTGCAATTTTATATTGAAAGCTTTTCAACTGATTCCCAAATGGTGTGCAACCATGTAGCAATATGTGTCTAGCCAGATACTGCATCTCAAAAATTAATGCTGCTTCTGAAGTTAGTGGGAAAATTGCCTCCTGAAATAAAATTTGAATGTAATTTATTTTGGATGACACTGAGGTGATTGCCACTAATTTATTGATAATGACTAGGCATTTCTCAATTAAGACAGCCTCATCTGAACCTTATCAGTTAGGAACAGCTGTCGTTTGAACTTGGGGAAATAGTGCATAAAAGGTTGGTTATTCTAAGAGATACAGAATGGAAGCCAACATGGTCCTTAATTGTTTCGTTTGATATTCAGGAATGCTCCTAAAACATATAAAATGTGAATTTTATAATTTAGAAAATGATTTGACATTTTTAAACACCATGTAATTTAAAATCCAGGATTTTGTGTGGAAAATGCCATATTTTAATAATAACCTTAAATTCCTGCCTTTTTCAGATAGAAACACATTTTCCTAAATTATAAGGAATTGAGGGGAAAAAGTCAGGCACTGATTTTATTATTTATTTATTTATTTATTTATTTATTTATTTATTTATTTTGTTCTTCTGGCGATAGGGTCTTGCTACATAGACCTTGTTGGTCTGGTATTCACTGTAGCCCAGGCTGGCCTCAACTCATGGAAAATCTCCTGTCTCAGCCTCCCAAGTGCTGAGATTACAGATAGGTACCACTAAGCCCAGATAATTATTAGCTTTAAAAAGAATAAAAATGGAATTACAAATGAAGACCACAGAATCAACAATATAATGGCGTGTTCTTGTCAACATTATATGTGAATTTGCTCTCCTGATTTTTCTTTTCTTAAAGTAAGGTCTTACTCTGTAACCCAAGCCAGCCTGGAACTCATGTAGCTCAAGTTGGCCTCAAGCTTATGGCAAGCCTATTGTCTCAGCTTCCTGAGTGCTGAGATTCCAAGTGTGAGCTTTCATGCTGGGTTTGCTGGCATTTTAAAATGGAGTTTCTGAGTAGTTTGGTGGAGCAGATTGATTTATGTATATTGCACAATCATATTCAGCCTTGATAGCTCAAACCCTTTATTTTAGGATAATTATTTCTCAAAGAGACATATGATGGATTTGGCAATTAATACTTTTTCATACAGATACAGAAGGTAAGAATTAATTTTTCTTTTTCATCTTAGAAGGAATAATACTGAAAGCACAATAGAGCTCTAGGTTCAAAAATCATTTAAAATTCAGTAATTGTTGGTTTTAAGAATTTTCTAAACTTTTTGGTAAAATTCTACTGCGTGATCTTATGTTATCTGTACCTAGGAATGTGTTTGCAGAGAGTAGCTTTTTAGTCACAGGACTCTAAGTCATTTGTCGTGCGTTATTCTCACAGGAGTATGCTAGAGTATTTATATGTCTTCCATCCTGATTTGTTCTTGAATTATGCTAGTCTTTGTGGTTTTGATTAAATCCATATTGATCTATAATAAAGTTTCCAGCTTTCTATAAAATTCTTGTTTCTAGGTATTCAGAACTAGATAATCTTTAAATACAATGATAATAGAACTTGATCCGACTGGAATTGCAGTTCTGTGCAAGGGGGACAATTCTGACCCTGCCTCACTCAGTCTGTTGCATTGACAGAAACAATATTATCTACTTCGATTGTAGAGTTGTCATTCTCTGCATACTTTTGAGAACTGAGCCAAAAAAGGAAATCAGCAGACTTATGTGTTATTGATTTACTGCAACTATGTTCACAAATAGTATTATTTATGTGGATGTCTATCAAGTGGCTCATTTCACAATGAAAAGACACTATGATATTTTGGGCAGAACAATTCATTTATGTTTGGCACATCATGTTCCTGCCCACTAGAGTCATTAGCATATCCAGTTACTGTGACCCTGAGGAAATGCTCCCCTAACACACATTTGCAAATGTTCCCAAGAGTGCGGTAATCCTGCTTGGTAAGAATCCAGGATCAGAATGTTAAGTAGTGATGTGATGTGGTACTGAGGCCGAAACCATCCATCAGTCATGGCAGAGCATTAAAATGAAATGCTCGGACCTGAAGTTAAACCGCCTGGATTTGATAGTTGTACTGGCTACATATTTCCAGCAAATTATTTAATAGTCCTCTCATTTTTCCAGTGGGAAATATGGAGTGGATGATAGGTTACTCTGACAGTTCTTTGGAAGATTGAACTAGATAATGTATCTAGAGTGCATGCAACACACCACACTTACCACTAAATTCTCATTATTACTATCTTTAATATGAGCTTTGCAACATATGTTAAAATATGCAGATTCTTATTTTTCTGTGAATACATGAAAGCCTTTTTTACTCAAATAATGATGTAGGACATCTGGAAATAAATTCTGCTTTTTCCAGAAGACATGGCTATGAGTTATTAGCAGTGGAATTAAGATACAGAATTCAAAAGTACATCATCTTTCCAGCTTTCTGTGTCTGGATATCTTAAAGGAAAATGTTTGTCAGGTAATATTAATCATGAGGTTTTATTTATTCCTACATTAACTAGAATAAAATTTACTTTAGCTATCAAAAGAATTGTAATTAAAACAGAAGAACCCACAAGACATAAACACTTTACATATTGCAGTTGAAGTTCTCTTTTTTGTTGTTTAGTTAGTGCTACATTCCCAATAATTAAAAAGTTTGCACAAATTATTAATGAGCAGCAGTTACAGACTCTTTAAATGCTAATTTTGGAGGAGAAAGCAATTAAGCCTTTAGTATCTGCAGCTATAGTGCAAAATAAATATATACTTTATTTACCCATTTGAATAAATTATGAAAATATTATTTACAAAATGACTTACCTTCCATAATCACTATCTAAGATGAAGCTGACATTGTGATGACCTGGAAATAATTTAAATACACAATAAATTAAATTCCCAATCACAGGAGAACAACTCTACAATAAAAGGCTGATTAAAATTCAGGGAAAATTATAAAAACTGTACTTGAATAAAATTTCAAAGAAGTGAAAATTCAACTATCTTTTAAAAGTACGTATGATATAAAAATATACATAGTAAGGTATCTTGAGGTTATAACTAGAAAATCTGACAAAATATGATTACAAATGAAAATTGATAAAAGAACAGAAATGTAACTGTGTCACTCTGAAATTTCTTTCATTCATTCAACAGTTTTATGTAGTGCCTTGGCCAACAGGGGCAGATCAAGTGGAAGCATACAGTATGTCCTCCTAACACAGCATATTATCTTGGGAAAAGTACAGTCATTCAAGAGCAATGATACAACAGGAGAACTAAGCATTGTGATAAGGTTATCAAACAGAAAAGTGAGCTCTGAGAGTGTTAAACCGGGGTGAGAGAAGGGGTTTCTATATTTACAAAGGGCCTGGGACAGAAGGGAAGAAGCTCATTCAAGAACTAAAAGACCTGTGGGTGGTGGGGGGTGTAGGGGGAGGACAAAAATAAGTGGTGAACATGACAAAACACATATACACGTATGAAATGTCATAATGAAATCCATTATTAAATATAGTTAATATGTGCTAATAAAAAACTTAAATAATTTAAAGATCTCTATACATTGGAGTGTACACACCAAGAAGAAAAAAGTACAAAATTAAAAAGAAGGACAACAGCAAAATTAGTGAAGGAATTTCTGAGAAAAGAAAGAAAAAAAAGAAACTTTAAATTTACTCTATATACAAATGTTAAGCAAAAATAAATTTATACATGCTTTCATGAAGTGAAAAGAAGATAAGCGAAGAGGAAATTAAAAGAAAAAAGCAGTTCAGGGCAGGTCCAAGAGAGCTTAAAACACAGAAGAGACAGGTATAAATGGCAACTTTGGGGCAGGAAGGTCAGCACTTACCAACGTAAGTTCCAGTTATCTTACAAGTCATAGACCCCAGGTCTCCATTTGGATGATCTAGTTTTAATCCATACCTAACAAAATACACATGTATCAAAGTTCCTATTTAAATATGGTTCTTCCACAAAAAAATCTTATTAATTTCACAATATGCCAGATAGAAACTATTACTACAACTAAAATTTCAACAAAATGAAAATGTTTCCCAGGCTTTGCCGAAGATATTTAAATAAAATTCATTTGGCAATAAAATAGCTTGTAATTAATTTTTATATCTCTTAACATTACCTTTAAAGAGTTCAAGATGCTATCAAGTGAAACAATTACTTGATAAAGATATTTCTCCATGCATCTTAATGCATAACAACCTAAATAACATCATACTATTAAAGACAGATAGAAACATATAAGGTAGGAAGAAGCTAATTAATAAAAGAATAATAATTTACTAATATGGTATAATTATTATAAAGTATCTAGTTATGCAGCATTTCTACTGATTACTATTTAAAACTAGTATATTCATATCAATTTTATAAAGAAAATGATTTGAATTACTTACAGATCATCAGATTGTGGCATGAGAAGCTCACAAGGCATTCCTCCAGCATAAACTCTGCATAGATGTTTTTCATTAGGAAATATCAAGCCATATTTAACAAACCATTTTAAATGCCACCCTTTTACCAAACTCAATGGCCACCTTATTTTATTTCCCAATCACTTACTAACCATCACTGGCTACTTAAACAGCTATCCATCATCATTGTGTGTCTGTTCTTTCTCTTGGCACTGGGGCACATCTGTAAATGCGGGGCTTCTCTGCACTTGTGGGACTGACATTTTGTTGAGATAGATTGCTAAACATGATGATCATAACATATTGGTACAAATTAAACATGGAACAAAATATGGACTTACCCACTTCAAGTTCAACCAATTCAAATGAAAAGTATTTTTATTAAGTTTCCTATAGAGGAATTAAAAGCCAGGGAACCCAATGCTAGCAGAATGAAGAGGATCTCTAACAGCATTGCCATCTAGACAAAGGAATCCCAAGCTGAGAAGCAGCAGAGGGAGGCGGCAAGAAAAATCTCTGCCTGTGTGTGTCCTCAGCTAACCATGTCTGACCTGTCACCCTAAGCGTATTAGAACCAACGCTTTTGGAGGCTCACAGTTAAGACGTACTTCAGGACACCAGAATGCATGCTTTGAAGCATCAAATCATATTACCCAGTTTCTGTGACAACAAACCACAGGCTGCACACAGATATAAACTAAAAAAATATTGTTAGGAGAAAATGCTGAAAAATTTAATGTACTTTTGCAACAAGTCTTTTTGTTTGATCATTATATTGTTTCTAAATAAAATAAACTGAGCTATTACTTATTATGGAGCTCTATCATTTCAAATTTTCCTTCTAACCTTCTGTCTTAGTCAAACTCACTAACAAATTTTGTCGCTAACATGGGCTCTTATTAACTGCATTTAATCCATACAACCATTATTAACCTTCCTTTTTGCAGATGAAGAAACTGAAGTGGAGTGGTTAAGTCCCTTGCCCAAGCCTAGCTAGTGAAGGGTACAGTAAGAACTCAAACCCAAGTCCACACCCACACATGGTACCCCTGGTGTACAGTACACATGTCTACAAAAATAGTACCCTATTTGATTTAGACATATATTTCCTTAGAATTTTCCTCATCAAAACTTCCAAATCAAAACTCGTTAATAGATACTAGCTCCTCAACTCACTTGCATGTCTTTTATAATCTATACCTGCTCTGGTTTTGAAATTTTAGCTGAATGGACAAGGTCTAGGTAGCAGTCTCCTGACTTCCTGCCTTGTGCACAGGCCCTTTGCAGCTTGGGCCTTGGGAGCCCCAGGGCCATAATCAACAGTGGAAATGAGATGTTGTTTAAAAAGTTCTCGTCCTCTCAGTAGGTGAATGAAAAAATTTCCTACACTTATCTGTAATATCTCAAGATTTCCAGAGTACATGAGTTAGTTTGGCGGATCTCTGAGAATCCTTCTGAGGGATTTTATGATTTCATAAAATAAATTTCATTGCTCTCCCGGTATGACACAGAAATACATTCCAAGGATGGGAAAAAGAATCTCTATTAAATTTTTTGTTTGTTTTTTGTTTTTTGTGTAGCCCCAGTTGGCCTGGAACTCACCATGTAGACCAAGCTGGCCTCATTCTCACAAGCATCTTCCTGTCTGTGCCTTTCAAATGCTGAGATTAAAGGTGTGCTCCACCACGCATTGCAGGAATCTCTCTTTTTAAAATTTTTTAATATTTTTGTTGTGTATGTGTATATGATATGCATGTGTGAATGTGTGCACGTGCCCGGCCTTGCATGCCTGCATGCGGTCAGAGTATCACTTTCTGGAGTCGGTTCTCTGCTTCTACAATCGTTTCTGAGGCTCAAACTCAGATCATCAGGCATGCTCACAAGCACTTTTACCAGCCAAGCCATCTCACTGGCCAACAATCTCATTTTCAAACTTAAAATTTCTGTTTGCTGGCACCACTATGGGAAAAGAGGTGAGAAAATCCCATCTAATAATTTAAATGTAAATAATTCATAACACAGAAATACTGAAGCAGTCTTTATTTAAACTACATTTTACCTACAAAATGTCATTTTTTCTTATAATCACATATGCAGAATTAATACAAACAATTCTAGAGCACTATAACTGTGTACAAATGTGATTTAATAAAGTTCTAGCTTACAGTATGCTAGAGAAATCATTTTCATTTCATTTACTAAAATTTTCAAATCAATTGTCTAGAGAATCACATATGTGAATGTGTGGTATATACCCATTTTCATATTTAGCCAATATTTTAACTGCCATCCAAATTACTTAATTTAGTTTATCCATTCATCTGTTTAATGTGAGTATCCAGTAAGTGTGAAGCACCCTGAAAGTCATAGTATGCTCTCCACCTTTCCTTAGAGAAATGAAATGGACATAGCTTTCAGTCTTTTGAGACAGGGATAAGGTGACCCACCTATGCTACAGGACAGTGCTGTAAGTGACAGTGTTTCCCATCCAAAATGTATCAGTTGTTTGGGGATGTTAGTTGACTAGCCAATGGCCCCATTTTCCCCACAGCTAGTAAGTAGAGGAATCAAGACTAAAGCCCTGGTTGTATGGATTAAATGAGTTGTTGACTGTGTCTATTTCAGACTCCCCCCATACCACAGTGCAGCAGAAAAGGAACCAAATTTGTGTTAGGAGCTTCTGTTCTATTGCCGACCTTGACTAAGTCATGTGAATTCCAAACCTTAGGTATTTTTACATATGTAAAGTAAGACTGATTAAGTAATAAGGTTCTCCATTAACAAAGTTCCATGAGTACAACCCAGTTGTTATTGATCACGTCTCAACATTCTTTTTGAGAGTTCATCACAAGTTCATCACAAAAAAAGGAGATCGAATGTCTGGCCAGAAAATAAAAGTATATTCACCTTTGCTTCTGTCAACAAGTCAACCAATAGTTTGTTTTTCTTCCTATTATTCAAAACTCTGACTAGTCCCAGCCAATTGTAGTGAACTTTAACTTAAGACCCTATAACTTGCAGAATATCATATTTCATGTAATGAATGATACAAATTATAATATTTCCACAATGAAAAATTACCTCAAAATCCTAACATTTTTCCCATTTGAGCTTAATGCAGTATTACTCCCATAGACATCGGTGAAGAGTCTGCCTTGGATTGTTATTAATGTACCTACAAAGCAAAATAAACAGAACACTCAAAATGGTTTGGGGTGAGAACATCTATCTCATAGATCTCATATATGTCATTCCAAAATACCGTGGATTTTCCAAACAAAACCATAATCCAGACTCCTGTTCAACACTACTTTTAGTATTCATTTGAAACTTCTAAAATTATAAGACATAAACATCTCTAATTATTTATAGACTGAATTATTTAGTAAATATTGCTTGATTCAGTGGTAATTTAAAAAGAAAAATATTCCCACTTTATAGTAACAATAAAACAAATATTAATTGAAATGAAATTTTAATATAAAAGCAAAATCAGGACTGGAGAGAAGGCTCAGCAGTTAAGGACACTGGTTGGCCTTGCAGAGGACAGTGATTCAATTCCCAGCACCCACTGGTAGGTGACAATTGTTTATAACTCCAGTTCTGGGAGACCTGATGCTCCTTCATGAGCATTTCATGATACAGGTGCACTTACATACATGCAGGTATATAAAAATATATAAATAAATAAAAATAAAATCATAGAAAATCTTTAAAACTAGGTGGATATTTGTCATATGTAATCATGATGGTGAGGCTTTTGATAACATAAAAATGAACAAAAAAAGAGTCTGAAATTTATAGATTGGATCATTGCTAATTAAAAGTTGTCTCCCAGAAAAATTATCAATAATAAAATTTAAAAGCAAAATATAATTTCAAAATATATTAATCCCAGCATAGACAGGGGGAAGTGGGTAAGAAATCCCAACCCAACCTAACCCAAGAAACTTTCGGAAATTGATGACTGCTGGGGTGGGGGAAGAAACAGTCTCTTACAGGGATGGGTCTCTTGGTAAGTGGAATTGTCTCCAGTGGATAGACCCATGCTGAGGGACATGTGAGGACACAAATCAGACCCCATAGGCCATTATATATATATATATATATATATATATAATGGAGTGCATTGCACTGCAAGGGGGGCAATAAGGGGAGGTGCAGATTATGGAGGGGATCTAAATACCATCAAATTATATGGTATGTAAATTGAGAGAATTCAGTAAAAATTAAAATAAAATAATTTCCTGTAGATAAGACATGAATATTTAATATGAAAATACAAAGAGAATTCAAAAACCTTAATATTAAAAAGATAATTAGCTTTAAATTAAGCTAAGAAGTTGGTGTAGTGGTGTTCACCTGTAATCCCAACATTCAGGAAATAGAGACAGGAAGATTTCTATAAATTCAGGCCTCTCCTAATCTATGAAATGAGTTTCAGTTGAGACATTGTCTTTAAAAAAAAAAATTAAGCTAAAGAAAGGAACACCACATCAAAGAAAAAATGCAAATGTTTGATAAACCTGAGATTAAGTTGATGATAAACATCCAAAAAATGTACAAATATTCAAAACCCACTATATTTTTCATATCAATGTTTTAAACGAAGTGTCACTGTGCATCCCAGGTAACTCCTGCCTTTATCTCCTAAACTCTAGATATACAGCACTATGCCTGGCACAAAATTTTTGCAAACAATTGGGACCAACAGTAGGAAACAGCATTCTCACATATTTCTGCAAGATTATAAACTTTTAAGATCATTGTATCATAATGACCACTCAAAGCAACTAAGTTTCTAACAAGAAAAAACACAAGAAAGTAGATTAAGATTCAGCCTTTGAAGATAATTTTTAAATTAGATGTTTTTTTTAATCAGAAAAAGTTAATATTTATTTATTTTTTGGTAGACCACTGCTAAAAAATAATTACCACAAAACCTAAAGCATTTCATCATACAGACCTGGAGTTCCAGACAAAGGAGTAATGTTCCTTATTGTTGGGGTTCTAAAACTTTTTGCCTGTAAAATATTAATAACCATATCAATTAGCATTTGTACCTTGATTTCAATTCTAATTTTATAAGTTCAGTCTGTTTCTTTTTTTAATATTTTATTATTTTTATTTTATGTGTATGAGTGTATTGCTTGCATGTATGTGAGTGCACCCGTGTCATGCAGTGCTGCTGAGGTTCAGAAGAGGGTGTCAGATCCTTTG
This sequence comes from Nannospalax galili, assembly GCF_000622305.1. Lineage (NCBI taxonomy): Eukaryota > Metazoa > Chordata > Mammalia > Rodentia > Spalacidae > Nannospalax > Nannospalax galili. The sequence goes on from NW_008354281.1 coordinate 629,647, forward strand.
GGACTGGGGTTACAAATGGTTGTTATCTGCCATGTGGGAATCAAACTCAAGTCCTCTGCAAAAACAGTCAGTGCTCTTAACCATTGACTCATTGTTCCACCCGCTTGTCTGAAATATTGCTTCTAATATTCTCTGTGTGACTGGTTTGGTGGACAGGAATAATTTTGATTTGTTCATATCATGGGGATGTTTTAACTATAATATAATTTTCTTTAGTTTTGGGAAATTTTCTTTTATGATCCTGTTGGTGATCTGGTCTATGTAACTCAGTCTATTTCTTAAATTATTTATATTTCAACATTATCTATAGTCTGTCAATATATTCAGAGTTTTTTCATGTAACAAATCAACATGTAAGTAATGAGCTTTAGGATATTTTCTTATTTTTCAAAGGTCTTTTCCTTATCCTCTAAAAATTGTCTTTCATTTCAAAATACTGTTAGTCTGGAATTTGGAAAGTCAGTCATTCTTTTGTTAGTATAAGCCAAACCACAGCACTTCCTTTTCAGGAACTAATGAAATAAAGTTTGTAAAAGCCTACTTTTGATAAAGCCCCTCAAGATGGAAAAATAATTAAATTTATTTCAAAATACAGAAATAAAAGATAGAGACATCGCAGCAAAGTAAGCTTTAGTCACTTTGACAAGGATAACTTTCTGGAGCAATACAGGCATCATTATTACAAATTCCAGGGTAGCCATCAATATGATAAAAACTGTGCTAACTCTGGTATGTAGAATAATGAGTGCAAAAAGGTGTCCATGTTCCAATCTGTGAATATATCTGAAAATGCATAGACAACTGCAGTTGAACCTCAGGTTGCTAAATAACTGGCCTTGAAACTGGGAAATTATTCTGGATTGTCCAGATGACCCAGTGTATTTACACAGATACTTGTAAATGGAAGAGAGAAGCAAAGAGCAGTCTCAGTGAGAGAGCAATGGCATTCAAAGGAAAGTGTGATGTAAGGGCTGCACTGCCCCTGCTGATTTTGAAGACAATGGGAGAGGACCTGGGGCCAAGGAAAGTGGGCAGCACCCAGCAGCTAGAAAAAACAAGGAAACATGCTCTCTCCCTAGAGTCTCCAGAAAGATGCAGCCCCTCGTAGCTACCTTGCCTAGACTTCTAATCTACAGAACCATAAGTTAGTCTATTTCTGCTGTATGCCACTGTTTGCTAAGATTTGTTACTGTAGAAAATTAGAAATGAATACTCATGTTTTACATGTACTCAAGTACATATATAAAAAATGGTATCCTAGGGGAAGAGGCCAGATTTAGAGTCAGTGGTCCAAATTGACACTGAAACTCAACCATCCCCTAGCCATGTGACTCTATGTAAATAATGTAATTTCTGTATATCAGTCTTAAAGATAATAATATTAGTTTCCAATTATAGGGTCTTTATACAAGTTAAAAGTTAATAATCATAAAACATTCGTAATGCTGCCTGACCTATAGTAAATAATACATTATTAGGTGACATTATGCAAATAAATGCATTGATTCCTTTTAAAAAAGAAAAATGAAGGCCAGAGAGATGGCTGAACCATTAAGAGCACCGGCTGTTCTTGCAGAAGACCAGATCCTAGCACCCACATGGTAGCTAACAACCATCCTAACTCTACTTCCAGGGCATCTGATGCTCTCTTCTGTCCTCCGTGGGCACTGCATGACATGGGTCCACTTACATACATGCAGGCATAACACTAATACGCATAAACAAAATTTTAAAAAAAGAAAAAAATACTGTAATGTAGAAAACCAAAATTAATATTGAATAGGTAAAGAGCAAAGCTAATGGAAAAAAAGAAAAACAGAAGATCTCAGTAACACTGCATGCAGCATTTCGGTGTTCAGTAACCAACAACTTAAAGCCCAAGCTCAACTTTAATGAATATATGAGATAAGAAAAATTTTATTAATACCACCATTTAAAGAAACTAAATTTCAGCAGCTTATTTACTACACATAGACTCATTACATTAGCAATTATATCAAAAGGAAGCATAGTTATGTTAATATTTAAAAGAAGAGTGAGTGTCTTAAAAGTAGAGAAAAGGAGAATCAAACAATGAACAGAATTTAGAAGAAGAGAAATCAGTAACAAACAAGAAAATACATTGAAAATACGAGCACTTAATTCAGTAATAAAATTAATGTAAAGGAGGAGGAAACAGACCAGAAATAAAAGGGGCTCTATTATTAAGGAAGACAATTAAAATGGAAAATTATTTTTAACATTTTACTTTTTTAATTTGGAAAGAGATAACAATCACTAAAATTAAAAACTAAAGTTCAGTTCTGTAAGAAAGATGAAAACTCCATTATTGGAAAAGAAAAGGTCCCACATACACTGAAGCTGCATGCTCGGCTGCTGGTAAGGCCTTTGCAAGTGTTGTTTTCTGTAACAGGAACCCCATCTACACTGACTCTAACAGTGTAGGAATCTTCTGGCATTGCTCTGGAAGGCACACAAAGAACATAAGAAGCACAAAATAACTCTTATTTAGCATGTAGTCGTAATGAGAAGTGCTTTTCCAGTTCATGTCACTTTAAAATAAAATCTCAAATCCGAATTGAGGTATTTATTGTAAGTTCCACTTTTATATTACGGAAAGAACTCCATCTGGAACCACCCTATGTTGCAAATTCAAATACTGTATATAGCAAATGCCTATTCTGAGTACATGTATTCAGTTCTTATTAAAAAGCAAAGGGAAACATTGTTTTCCAGATAGCTGGTCAGTTACTCATATGAACTCAAAGTAATGATGACAGCATGCAGAAGTCCCACATAAGGCAAGTGAGAAAAAAAAAAAAAAAACTCAACCTAGACATGGGGAAGTGGGTAAGGTGCTCCAACCCTACATGAAGAACTATTTTCAATCACTGGCTGTTGGAAAGGGGAGAGTCAGTCTTGTTCAAGGGTGAAACTTTTGGTAGGTTGACCAGGCTCCAGTGGATGGACCCACATCGAAGAGCATTTGGAGGCACAAACTTGATTCTACAGGTGTGTGTGTATGTGTGTGTGTGTGTGTGTGTGTGTGTGTGTTTGTGTGTACAATAGATTACATGAAATTGGGTGGGGGCAGTAAACAGGGGTGGAGCTAGGGAGTCAAAATATGATCAAAATATATTGTAGGGAACTTTCAAAAATTCAATTAAAATAAAAGCAAAGCATACCATAATAAGCAATAATAATCATGTAAAGTGCACCCTCCTGCTACATTGTTATTTTATTTTTTAAAAAGTATTGATCAAGTTTCCCCTAAAGTAAAGATTCTACAGACCTAAAACAGGTAGCAAGCCTAATATAGATGAGATATTTAGGAATATGTTAAAGCTACATTTTGAAATCAAGTTTTTTTCCCAAGTTGCTAATAATACACATCAATTTGAGCAGGTAGCAAAGAACTGAAATGTCACTGTACAAAATGACATCTTTAATCTTAATAATTATGTGAAGATTTGGGTCAGATTAATCAAACAGGGGGCTAGAGAGATGGCTCGGTGGTTAAGAACAATTGCAGAGGAACTGGGTTTGATTCCCAGCACCCACATGGCAGCTAACAACTGTCTGTAACTCCAGTTCCAGGGGAATCTGATGCCTTCTTCTGATCTCTACAGGAATTGCATGACATAGGTACACTAACACACATGCAAGCAATACGCTCATATACATAAAATAAAAATAATAAAATAAATAAAAATAAATAAAATGTTTTTTAAAAGATTTATCAAATAATAGAAAAGCATGATTTTGAGGCACATTATTGTGCCATTTAGTAGCCATCCATGTGTTCAATCATGATAATAGCTCCAATAACAGCAGAATGGATGTAAAGCCTATGTTTATGATGTCACTATGTATAAAGAGCATTACAATAGACTGAAATAAGGTATAAAATGATAACATCATGATATCAAATATAATGACTGGTAACCACAACAATTACTTGAAATAAGCAGAGTGATCAAACTGTCAAAATACCAATACACTGCCAGGCATCGTAGTGCACGCCTTTAATCTCAACACTCCAGAGGTAGAGGCTGGCAAATCTCTGTAAGAGTGAGGCCAACCTGGTCTATATAGTGAGATCCAGGCCAGCTAGAGCTACAAGAAGACTCCATATTGAAAAAAATCAATATATATATATATAGATGAAATGATGTTATTAAAGATATGTTTAAACAGACCTAGTATAGCATATAATTTGAGTTGAATGACTTGAATCTTTTTCCACATCACAAGTAATTGACCGGAAAGAAGAAACTAATTGCACACGGTTTCCCAATTCAGCATTATCAACTCCATAGTTAAACTGGCTCACTTGAGAAAAACCTGAAAAAGTAAGAAAACTCTATTATTAATTGCATTCTATTTCCAGAGTGCTAATGACTGTAACTCGGTATGGAACCACTCAAAAAAGTAATAATAAATAGTACTGAAGTAAGAAGTTAACCTATTTCATATTTATCTGGATAAATATGATCTGAATAGCTTTGGTTGTCAACTTGATACACCTGAGTAGAGGGAGCTTCAATTTGGGAATTGCCTCCATTGGACTGGCCTGTGGTCATGTCTGTAGGGCAGTTTCATTTTTTTAAATTACTGTGTGATGTGGGAGGCCCAGCCGACTGTGGGTTGTGCCACCTCTGGCCAGATGGTCCTGTATTGCATAAGAAAGCAGCTTGAACACAGGCCAGGGGAATAAACCAGTAAGCACGGTTCCTCCATGGCCCGTGCTTCAGCTCCTGCCTCCAGGTTCCTGCCGAGTTCCTACTTTGGGCTCCCTCAGTGATGAACTGTGACCCGGGAGATGTAAACCAAATAAATTGTCCCCCTCCCCAAGTTGGTATTGGTCAGAGTGTTTGTCACAGCAATTAAAAGCAAACTAGAACTATCACTATGATCATAATCTTTGAGATCAGGAATATTGGCTTTAATTAACTTATTCATGAAAGTTTTTGTCAGAACATACATATAGGTGAGGATAGATAGATGATGATGATAGATAGATGATAGATACATACATACATAGTTACATAGATACGTAGACAGATAGGTAGGTAGATAGGCAAATAACACCTTCTTTCATTCACATAGCCTATATTCCTGTGCTTTGAGACTTCTTTCAGGAATGCACTATGCCTATGTCTGTTTCAATGTTTTAAATTCTTTAATAAGAGGCAACAAAGACATGTAGGAACTTCAAGCAAGAAGATGGAAGCACAAATTGAGTCAAAATACAAAGGGACCTATTTGCCAAGCTGTGTGTTTAAAATTAGAAGCGAGAACAAGAGTGAAGCCAGGTTTAAAAAGAAAAGCACCTCGTAGAGACTGCTCCTCTTGCCACACAGAATTGTTATGCACTACATGTTTTCGAGGCTGGTGTTGAAATCACTATACAGGCTAGCCTTGAGCTTACTATGTAGCTCAGGCTGGCCTTGAACTCCTAATCTTCCTGCTTCAACCTGAGTGCTGATATTTACAGGCATGAATCATCATGCCTGGCTTTATGCTCTATATTTTAAGCACAATACATAACCAAGTCTTTAAGATGGTACAGTAGTAAATATTTAATTCAAGAGTGCTTGTATGGTAAGTTACAGGTCCCATGGTTACAGTCCAAATGTTACAAAGTGACACACATTCCATGATCATGTGCACATTATCACAACTTTTTCACTCTGAAATGAGTTTCTCATTCTACAACAATATTTTGTGAAATTCCACAGCAATAATTTGGGCTCTATAAGTTCTCAGTACGTAATGCCCAGTAAAGGCACTATGGGAAATGAAGGCAAAACTTCTGTCTGGAGAAGGCGTCAGTTCCACTGATAAGGTGCCTCTGTTGTTTTCATGAGAGAAGAGAAATAATGTATCTATATGTCACTGAACACCTAGGTAGGTTTTCTGAAGGGCCATGCCCTCTGGAGAGCTAAGCATTGAGCTCCACCACTGGCAGGCAGGAGTTCAACAACAGCTCTAATGAAATGCAGACCATGTTGCTGTCCGTGTACAGCCTCCATCCCAAGGCCAGTCTTCACAGACCCATTTCACAAGAACTGAGCTGGCCAATGAAGAAAGCTTCTGTATGAGTCATTGAATCAGCCTGTATCCTCCATGCCTCTGTACAGATACTCCCACACAAGGGGTAGCTGGAGACATAGATTTGCACACTTTCTTCTCACTGCCAGGAGTCCCTTTACCTGCTTTGTTCTAAGTAATTCTTGTTTTCCTTTATGTATATTTTATTAAGGGTATTTTTTTGCATTTCATATACTAGATCTTAATCAAATTTAGACACCCTCCCCCATCTACAACTCCCATATGCCCCCAATGAATTTCATGCATTCTGACATATATGCTAAGGTCTAACTGGTCAAGCATTTGTACTCCAATATCCCTTGGTCCAAGTTCATCCACTGGAGTCTAGTCAGCCTATTTATAGTCACTCCCTTGAAGAATATCAACTCTACCTCAAACCGAAGTAAACAGTTGTCAATGGTCCCTTGATAAAGGTTGGGGCATGCTGCCCACTTCCCCAATTCTACGCTGGGTTTTTGTCTCGTTGAGTCAGCATGTTTCTTGTGCATGCTGCCACCATTGCTGCAAATTCATATGATCAAGTTTCCAAAGGCCTAAAACCCCCTTTTCCTTATGTTCATGCACCAACTCTGGCTTTTATAGTCTTTCCACCCGCTCTTCCACAATAGTCCCTAAGCCATGGTGGGTGAAATTTAACACAGGAGTTCTATACAGGGACACGGACTCTACAGTCTCTTATTCCCTATAACTTGGCTACTTGTGGCCTTCTGTGTGCATTCTGTTGTATGAAGAGGCTTCATTGTTGAGAATTGAGGAACACATTAGTATTCTCTCTACCCCTTATTCTCCTATGATCCATGAACCTTAGGTGTAGAGGTTCCACTGTAGATCTGTCACTTAGGTCTGGGCAAACACTCAGACACATATTCTCTGTGTGTGACCACAGCAAATTGTCTCTACCCACTTTTATCTAGTGGGTAATCAAGAGCTGTATAATTGGACTTAAAGCCCTCTCAATGGGAGGGAACTCATGAGTGACACTGTAAACATAGCCAAATACACATGGCTAGAGAGGCCATCTATCCTAGAGAAAGCTCTATCTCTGTCATATTGCTAGACAAATGAAATTTCTTATTGTATGCTACATATGGATCCTTATATTTACAGAAAAGTATACCATATATCACCCATCAAAGAAGCTTCTTTTTACAGCAGATGCAGACTCTTACAGAGTTCCACAGCTGGTCACGTGCAGAGGATTTCTTGTTTTGATATTTCAATTCTATTCCTTTCAGATCATGAATAATCATCTGCCACTGCCTTGGAGCCCATATGGATATAACTTAAACTTGAAATGTTTTCCTCTTTCTATGAAGTCACTGACTGTGCACACTGCTCACAGTTCAGGCTACTAGAGAGCATGATAGTAGAAAGAGATATGGGGTCGGAGTGGCTTTGTAGCATTTGTAACTGAAACCAGGTGAATCATGATGTGACATGAGACACAGAAGGCATGTAATAAAGATCATCATGGAGACTAAGAGGGAACTTTGGCATGCTCACAGTACTTTGGTATCCTGATCTAAAGGAAGTGAATTTTAAGTAGAGGAGAAAGAATGTGCCAAGGATGTGGTGGGACCATGTTTGTGGATTTATGTAATAGAAATTATGGTTAGGGAAGTCTGAGGATAAGTATTGAGAAAAGAGAAGAGAAATGAGGAGACTGGACAGTTTCGATGTGTTGGGAACGCTGGAGGCTTTGAAACAGAGGAGTGGCCTTCCAAGACTCACTAACTAATGTTGTGACAATAGAGTAGGAACAGAAGATGCTTCTTAGTAAGTGATGGGGAAAATGTCAGGAGCAGAGACTGGCCTGGGTTGAAGAAAAGGTTGAAGAGAAAAAGGTACAGAGAACAAATTGTAATATTTTTTCGAGAATTTTACAATGAAAGGAAGCAGAGAAGTTAGGTCATGGGTGGAGAGGGTAGGCATGTGGAGCAAGAAAGAGGTTAGTGATTTGCTTTAACATTCTTTCCAGGTAGGAGAAACAACAGTGCATTGGCATGCTGATAAATATAACCCAACAAAATGCAACAAATGACTAATGCAAAGCAGCAAAAAATTAGCTTTATCTGAATATCCATAAATGAAAATGAGAAACTACACATGGAAGTAATCAAACACAGGCAAATTTTATGTCATATAAAACATTTTATAATGTTGAAATAATATTAAATTTTGAAATAAACCCTAGAAATAAAACTGATGAATAAGATTAATTGGATAATAGTCTCTTAATTAAATCATGCTATTAAATATTCTCCAAATAAAAATGTTAAAAAGGCACTTATTACTATTCTAGTATAAAAAAGTAAATTGCATGCATACATCGTTGTAGTGTAAATTTTATATAAGGTATAAAATATTAGCTAAGGTTTAAATTATCTAAGGTATAATTTTAAATTAGTACCGTTTTGTCCAGATTGTGTAAAATTCTTAAATTCTGAATTTTAAAAATATCAAAGTTTTTAAATATTAAAATACCAATATGGGGGCTGGAAAGATAGCTCAGTGGTTACTAGCACTGACTGTTCTTGCAGAGGACCCAGGTTCGATTCCCAGTACCCACATGGGGGTTACAAACAGTCCTTAACTCCAGTTCCAGGGGAATTCCATGCCCTCTTCTGACCTCCATGGCATTGCATGACATGGGTGCACTCACATACATGCAGGCAATACACTCATACACATAAAATAAAAATATTAAATAAAATATATTTTTAAAAATACCAATATGACAAAATTGATGACTTGTACTGTTTTAAATTATGAAAAATTTTGTATCTTAAAATACTTGCTATAGTTATCAATGTGAGTTTATAAGCTGTTTAAATCTCATAGCATAATCATCTGCATACTATATAGACAGAATAAGCTTATTATCAGTAAGAAAAAAATGGTAAACCCAGAAAAGTAAATAAATTCTTTTATTCTTGTGCATAATACTATTGATAATATAAATGATACTATAACATAAATTCTTACTTATAATACTGATGTTAGAAAATGGTAGATATTTTTAAGGTATTACTTAAAATGTTGGCATTTTCATGTATGTTTCAGCAAAGCAATCATTACAGCAACATGTGCTTACATTGAATAAGTTTGAACCTCTGAAGTAACAGAACAGTGTTATCAGGCATCTGTGGTGAGAATCACTTTTAAATTACTGGACAGTTTCATTGTTCTACAACAGGCCACTAGATTACACGCATGCAGTATTGCCTAGTTTAACACAGAACTGGAAGTGAGACTTCATTGTACCAAATGTTCTTCACACGCCAAATACCTTGATTTGATAAAGTTGCTTATCATGGTTCCCTTTAATGGAAAGGGTCCAGGCTTTAGACTCTCAGAGTTTGGATTGGAACCTCAGTGGCCAGCACTTCCTGTCAAGTTGACTTTGAGCAAGCTAAAAGTTCTCTTAGCCTCCTCATCAGAAAAATCATCATTTCTGCTGTTGGGCTACTGAAATGCTCAGTGATTGTGTATTTAGAGTGCTTAACTTGGTACCCAGCTCAATAAAATATCATCTAGGAGTTCATTTGGGTGTCTACTCTCATTAGTCACAAAAGCTCTGAGATTTAGGCTCATCATATTTAATATCATTAATGTCTCAATAAAAATAACAGAATCCAGTCAGAATCTGAGTACATTTTGTAGGTGTCAATACTTTTTGTGATGACCAAAGCTAACTTCCACCAGCCCCTATTTTTTAGTTCTTCGTCTATCCTTTCTTTTATATGTAAAGAAACGAAACAGAAACTCAACAAAGGTGGGGGTCTTCATTCCTCAAAACTTAAACCTTAATCAAACAACCTATCCAGCATATATTAATGTAAATACAGCTATAATTTTTGCATTTGAGGGCTGGAGAGATGGCTCAGAGGTTAAGATCACTGGATACTCTTGCAGAGGACCCGGGTTCAATTCCCAGGACCCACATGGCAGCTAACAACTTCCTAGTTCCAGGGAATCCTATGCTGTCTTCTGACCTCCATGGGCATTGCATGACATGGGTGCATATGCAATCAGTATACTCATACACATAAAATAAAAACAATAAATAAAATATTAAAATTTTTTGAATGTGAAGGATATTGGCATGTAATTTGCAGTTTTGAAACTAGAAAAATGTTACTAATAAAATGGAATTGTAAAAAAAAATTGCATGAAAACCTCAAAGCAAGCACTTGTAAACCCTCCTCTTTTCTTTTGCCAATTTGTGCTTATCTTTGGAGTTCACATTGAGTTTGTAACACACAGGAGGGCTGCTAGAATCTAAAAAATGGAAACTTTTACTTGTGGAGCAGGATGTGATACGTGTATTTATTTTTATATTAGGGACATGCCACACCAATAATAGGTTAATGCATTTTTACATTTTGGCATTCTTAAGACAAGTAAAATCTTCAAAAATAATACTAAGAAGAGATGATATTGGTTTTAGTTTCAAAGTAGCTGTAATACCAAACATAAATATGTGAAGATGTCCATGTAAAATCAATGGGAAAAGCTGAAGAAAAGCAGCAAGATTTGTCACACTATAATTATACATTTTGCCTTTCAAATACATATGTAGAAATATGTCTAATGTTTAGCTAATCTCAAGGAAGAAAAAAAAGAGAATGAATCATTTTCAGAAAGAATTTTAATTTATAATTCTAAGCAAATAATTAGGTAAAAAGCTGATACCTTTGGGTGTTTTCCAAAGCACAAAGATTACAGGAAGAGTTGGGTGTGCCTTGGAAACAGTAAAGGATGAGGCTTCGGATAAAAATTCCTGACATATTGATGTTTTTTTTTTCTTTTTCCTTTTGAAGAAAAACTGGAGACAGCAATTGCCAGGCACACAGACCTGGGTCTCCTGATAGCAGCAATCCAACAGTGACGCCCAAGCTGCTATCATGGGAAAAAAATGTCAGTGTTGTTTGAGCTGGCTGTTGTCATGTACAAGTCAGGCTCTTTTGGTTTCTATAATTTAAAAAAAAACTGGTTTGAGAGTGTAGAAAGTAATTAAAATCTTAAATGTAACATTCAAAACAATGGGAAGGGAAGCTCTAGAGCGATGGTTGGAAGAATGAAATCAGTCTACAAGAACAGAATAACAAAAACAAAGGCGCCCAATGTGTAGTGTGTAGACCATGGAACTGGTATCTTAGATATGTTACCCTGCTCAACAGTCAGAAGAGTCCCAAGAAATGGAAATTAATAGTTCATTTTGCTGATGAGAAAGCCAAGGATCACAGAATAAGTTGCTCCAGGCCCATAAAGTCCAGTGGCAAAGGTAGGATTAAAAGCCAGTTAGGATGAAAGTCCATTTCCTTTCCATAATATAAAATGTGTGTAGCTATTTGAGAGCTCTTATCTAATCCCTAAAATATTTTAGGGTTACCTCTTTAGATGGGGGAATGTTAGAGCAGCAAAAAGCCCCATTAGAAAGAAAGAAAAAGGAAAGAAAGAAAAAAGAAAGAAAGAAAGAAAGAAAGAAAGAAAGAAAGAAAGAAAGAAAGAAAGGAGAAAGAACATGAAGCTGTCAGAAAAAAGTGATGGGGAAATATAGGAGATGTTGGAGGGGAGGGAGTGGGTGTGGATTTGATCAAAATACCTTATATGCATGTATGAAATTCTCAATAAAGTTTTTTAAAAGTTAAAAAAAATGTGTGTAGCTAAACACTTCAACACAAATGTGTGGCCAGGTATTGTTATAGAGAAACAGAAAAGGAAGAAAAATGGAATAACTCCTCTCATCTTACTAGCTTTAAAAAATGGGACATGATCGCTAGCTTGGAAGACAATTGCATAATACAAGTATAGTTTTAAAGCAATTAAATCAATATAGTCATGAATGAACTCCCAAAACACCAATCCCCTTCATCAAACTAGTCATCTTGGAAGAAGAGACAGTTGTTTCTAATTATCATTGCTCAGAACATTTCTTTGTTGGCATGATAATTATAATATCATGTATCTTTGGCTCTTTAAATACAACCTTTCTTTTTCTTCTGTTCTTTTTTCCTTCAGTACTGTGGGTGGAACCCAGGGTTTTAAGAATGCTGGTCAAGTACTCCACCACAGACCTATACAATCCCAACCACAGCTTTCTGATTAAAATAATCCACAGCAAACTTTTGCCTTTAAATAGCCAAGAGTCATTTAGATACAATGAAATGTAGTGGTCAATTTTCTAGTAAGTAGATCTCAAAGAACTCAACTTCCAAATCAGTACTTTCTATAATATAATATCATGGCTTTTATAAAAATAAAACATTTATTAATGTATTTACTTGAGCTTTGATGTGCAGGGTTGAGAGATGGCCCAGTGGTTAAGAGCACTGGCTGCTCCTCCAGAGGACCCAGCACCCATGTGGCAGCTATCAGCCATCTGCAACTCCAGTTCCAGGGGATCTGGCCTCCATGGGCTTACAGTCACATGATGCACTTACATACACACAGGCAAAACACACATACACATAAAATAAAAATCAATCAATCTAAAAAGTAGAGCTTCGGTGTTTTATAACTTCATTATTGTTGATTCATACATATCCCACACACATCATGGACATCAAGTATGCATATTAAATTTACTTATTTACTTAAAAGTAGATAATTAAAGTATGATTAGTGTGCAAAAGCCACATACAATTAATATACTGTATGCAACTTAATTAGCTTAGAGATAAAAGTAAACCCATAAAACAATCATGACAAGCAATTCTACAAACATATCCATCATCTCTAACAGATCCCCCCTGCCCTTTCAAATATTTCAAAAATATTGGAGCAAAACTATTTAACATATGAGCTTCTTTCTTAAGAAAAATTTAAGTATACAATTCACATTGTCAACAATAAGACACTATGATTCACAATAGATTTCTAGGACTTATTCATTGTTCATAACTGAAACTTTGTGTACTTTGACTAAGAGCCCCCTGATAACCACCATGCCAAATTCTGCTTCTCTAAAGCAGTAAAAACAGTATTTAGACTCAGCCTGAAAAAATAATATATTAACACATTTTTAGTCACCTACAATTGTGTAGTTAAAGCAGAGAGAAGGAAAACAAATCAAGGCAAAAATGCAAGTGTTCACAATTCAATTAGGATTCTATTATCTATAAACCTCTGCTAAAAGTATTCAGAAACTAGGAATGGAGGGGAAGTAAAGATATACTGCTTTATGATTTGTGCTGAGAATTCTGAGCCTTATTGCCTGAGGAGTTCACAAAAGGACAAAGATTACAGCTGTAGTAACAAGGATGCCCTTCTAAGATGCTTTGGAAAATGAATGCTGTGTTTTTCCTAACTAGTGATGATCTGCGTCTGTGTCCCTAAACTGTAGCTGTGGTTCCTCCATCAGAAGTTCAATTTGGGAACAATAGAAATTTCCTGTTTGTTTTTTATTTATCTGGACATTTCTCTCATGCCCTTTCAATTTCTGTTTAAAACCCAGTAGCTTCTATATACATTTTTTCCACAGCATTTTATAATATAAAAGAGAGAATGCTAAGATGTCTCTGGAATAATCTTTAACTAGTAACATTTGCACTCCTAAATCTCTATTAAGAGGGGGGCACTTAAGGGTATTTGCTCATAATTCGAGAGCATGAGCTGTTTTAAGAATACCACTGAGAAGCCCAGGCCTTCAATCCCAGTACTTGAGAGGCAGAGTCAGGTGAATCTCTGTGAGATTGAGGCCAACCTGGTCTACATGATAGCTGGCAGCTGGGCTACAGGGAAACCCTGTCTCAAAAGAAAGAATATCACTGAGAGACTGGATCTTAATTTTACAGAAATATTGGGAATACTAAATTACATTTTAATATATATGACAGAATAAACAGTATCCATTTGCGAACTTCTGACTCCCAAAACTTTTCATTTGCTATTTTAAAGACCAAATATTAGGACTGGAGAGATGGCTCAGCAGTTAAGAGTACTGGATGCTCTCACAGAGGACCCAGGTTCTATTCCTAGCACCCAGGGGATCCAACAACCTCTTCTGATCTCCCGGGGGCATTACACGACACGAGTGCACTTACACACATGCAGGCACACAACCCAATACACACAAAATAAAAATAATAATTTTTTAAATAGACCATATATAAGATTTTGTTGTTTCTAAAAATTTTTTTTTCATGTCCTTCAAATTAATAACTATCTGAATACTGTTATCATGTATATTACAAAGGCCTAATGCTTAACAAAGCCATATAGTTTTCTTTAATCCTAGAAAGGGTTGCTATTAAATGTATCTATTGGTTGCCTTCGGTACTTTCATCCTGAGACCAGACAAGGAGAAAGCAACATCTGTAACTCATGTCTTGATAAAGCATGTGAATAGGGGGTTAGTGGCAGCAGAGGGAGCCCGTTTTCTTTCTGTCATCTTTCATCTTTCATTAACATCTTTTCTCTATTACACCTTCTTACCATTATTCCATCTCTCCACCCCAACACGTTTCATTCAACTAAGAGTAAGTAAAATTACCATATTTCTACAGAATAAGGCAAATAACTGCAGAGTTGAGTTATAGCTGTTCCTTTCACTTCAATCATTAAATCCAAATATCAGTGTTAAGTCATTGTAGGTACCATTCAAGTTATCAAGTCCAGAAGAATGTGGGGAATTTTGTTAGCTATCAAAGAGGCAGAATTCAACTCCCTTGACCAAGTCATGAGACTGTGCCAGTGTATTTTGTTTCGCAGGTTATTTTAACCATAAAACTGAAAATGTAGCTGGGGCTGTAGCTTAGGAATAGAGTACTTGCCCACAAAAATTTAAACAAATAAAAGGCTTTAATCCTGGTGCTCGCATATGGACACAGACAAAGCAACCATACCTTTTCCTTTGACAGTCAGCCTTGTTGCTCCATTGATGCTGCCATATTTAGGCAGAACTTCTGTGACTCTGGGAATTTCTGCATCTGAAAGATACAGAAATATTGTAATGGTAAACTCATCAAGTTCTTCATTTCAAGCACTATGTTCTTACAATCTCATTAAGATGTGACTTGTAACGAATGCCTTGAACATACAATAACTTACTGGTCTTGTGTAAAGAACTTTCTGGGGTCTACAAAGAGCAAGAATAACACAAAGCCATTTTCATCATTTTTATCTACCATATTATAGCACACTCAGTTAACACTTCATTTTACCTCATGATCTGATAACTACAGATCTATAACTATTCACAGCACCTTACACAGCACAGACAATACTTGCATGGAGATACAGATTGTTATAAAAGAACACAAGTGCAGTGCTAGAGGGTACAAAGAGGAACTCTGTGCTTTAAGAAAGAACTGCTTTCTGAGACTTTAGGAAAGGTAATTTACAGAATCTGTCAGGTGTTTTAAGGATGCTGAGTGTTTAGTAGAAAGGTCACACTAATCTACTCCTTAAACTGGGTTAGCTCCAGAACATACAGAAGGGCACATCAGCACTAACTTCCCCAAAGTTTAGCTGAGACAGTACAGAATGTCAGAACACAGGGCCCTAGGTGACTTATAAGAAAGCATTTCACTAACGCTGCTGAGGCCACACAGGTTTCTAGAAGTGGATTCCTGGGCTGCATCCACTTCTTAGCAAGTTCAAGGGCAAATATGAATTGATCAACCTGGACCTACCATCAAGAAACAGGAAGAAGGTTCTACCAGAGGGAGTTGCCACACAAACAGGGTAAGTCATCTGCTTCTCTAAAGAACTGCAAGCAATTCTTCAAAAGAGCTTAGAAATACAATGCACAGTGACTAGAAGTACTTTTAATTTTTTTTCCTCCTTAAAATGTATAGATCTGGTAATTTAAGTAAAAGCAAAAACCATTTCTCAGAGTAGAAAATTTTAAGTAGACACAAAGAGAAGCAACAGAAATTATTGTTTGAAGTGGATATTTGAGAAAAGGTCATGAAATTATTATTGAACAGTGCATTCCAGTCTTAACATGTATAGTGTGGATCTGACTTATGACAGTCAAAGCTCTTCGGCATAAAGGAGGCTCCCACCCCAGACTCAATGCCTCTGCACTTCAAGTTAGTTTGCGTCCTGTGTGTGCCAAAAGCTGCAAAAATGTTCCTATTTCCTGTGCCCACATAACGTCAGGCAGCAGAGCCAAGAGAAGATTCAAGCAGAGGGAGCTGGATCCTATCTCCAGACACTGCTGCCTCACCTATCTCAAGTTCATCCTCCCCTTATCTCCACAGACAACTCCAATTTCTTATCTTATCACTTTCTCTCCAGCCCTCTCCAGGCTATTACTTAGAAAACACAAGGCAGCTAACCCTGGAAGTGACTGGCACCTGCCACAACACATTCCTATCCTCCCAGAGGTCCTGCGGTCTCACTGCAGAGGAAGTGGGGGTGGGGTGGGGAACCAAGAAAAGTGAGGAGAGGGAGAACTCAGGTGGTGCCTGATGCCCCTCAGCAGTCACCAGCCACATTTCCAAGTCTCTTCAATTGTGTCACTTTGAAGCGAGGTGAGG
This sequence comes from Nannospalax galili, assembly GCF_000622305.1. NCBI lineage: Eukaryota > Metazoa > Chordata > Mammalia > Rodentia > Spalacidae > Nannospalax > Nannospalax galili. Next base: position 646,251 of record NW_008354281.1, read on the forward strand.
AAGTTTCATACTTCAAACCCAACACTGATAAACTAAAAGCAGTCTCTCAATTTCTCCCCACATCTTTCTCTAGGTCCCCGTTTCTGTCCCAGTCTCTCTCAGTACTGTTTCTGGCTGTCAAGTCTTCCTTCTCAACCCCAGGTTCCCAGGATGGCCTCTGCGCAGAGCAAATGCCAAGGTGGTCCCGCCTCTCCTGTGACCCTGGAGCAGCATGTCTAAGCTGACTGTTCCAACTGCGATACCTGTGCGGGGATCCGCGGCACACAGTAGCTTCCCCCAGAGAAACCAGGTCCCCAAGAGCCACAGGTGTCCCATCTTAGTAGACGCTGCAGTCTGCGTGGCTCCCAGCCTCCGCCTCCGCTGGAGCTCGGCTGGCTTGAGACTAAACTCCAAAGTGGGACTCTCTCCAGAAGCCAGGGCGAACTTGGCCATCAGAAGCCCGCCCCGCCCCCAGATCGCTGGCTGAGCTTCTGGGATTACACAGACACACAGACACAGACACAGACACACACACAGACACACACA
>NW_008354281.1:646854-671400 GCF_000622305.1 Nannospalax galili
ACCGCAAAACCAAGTCAGCCCTGACTGTTCTATACTTGGCCACCAGAGGCGACGCCCGCCCCTCCCCCAGAACGCTGGCTGAGCTTCTGGGATTACACACACACACACACACACACACACACACACACACACACACACACCCTTCACTGGAAAACCAAATCAGCCCTGGACTATTCTATATTTGTAATCAGCAAGCCTTTGCAGGAATATCCCTAGGTCCTGACGACCAGTGGCTAACCCACTATACTTTGGAGACAGGAATCAAAGATAAAATTGTTGTTGGATCCAGCCTTCCTTCCTTCCTTCCTTCCTTCCTTCCTTCCTTCCTTCCTCCCTCCCTCCCTCCTCCCTCCCTCCTCCTCCTTCCTTCCTTCCTTCCTCCCTCCCTCCCTCCTCCCTCCCTCCTCCTCCTTCCTTCCTTCCTTCCTCCCTCCCTCCCTCCTCCCTCCCTCCTCCTCCTTCCTTCCTTCCTTCCTCCCTCCCTCCCTCCTCCCTCCCTCCTCCTCCTTCCTTCCTTCCTTCCTCCCTCCCTCCCTCCTCCCTCCCTCCTCCTCCTTCCTTCCTTCCTTCCTCCCTCCCTCCCTCCTCCCTCCCTCCTCCTCCTTCCTTCCTTCCTTCCTCCCTCCCTCCCTCCTCCCTCCCTCCTCCTCCTTCCTTCCTTCCTTCCTCCCTCCCTCCCTCCTCCCTCCCTCCTCCTCCTTCCTTCCTTCCTTCCTCCCTCCCTCCCTCCTCCCTCCCTCCTCCTCCTTCCTTCCTTCCTTCCTCCCTCCCTCCCTCCTCCCTCCCTCCTCCTCCTTCCTTCCTTCCTTCCTCCCTCCCTCCCTCCTCCCTCCCTCCTCCTCCTTCCTTCCTTCCTTCCTCCCTCCCTGCCTCCCTCCTCCCTCCCTCCTTCCTTCCTTCCTTCCTTCTTCCTTTTTCTTTCTTTCATTTTTTCTTTCTTCCTTCCTCTCTCTTTTCTTTCTTTTACCTTTCCTTCTTGCAAATTCTGGACTTACTTTTATTTGCCTGTCTGCCTTGGTCATTAATCATCTTAGGTAGATTAATTATAAGATCACCTAATTCACAAATCACACTCATTCCTCTCTTTCACATAAGATTGTGCTATTCCTTCCGTTGACAAGGTAATAATATGAATTGATACTTGAACACTTCCCAAACACTGTGCCTATTGCAAAGAATATATAACTTACAACAATCTTGAAATTTTTGTTACTAGCACCACCCTCACCGTTCTAGAAGTAGCCTGAGACACAGTTACCTGAGCAATTTGCTCAGGGCCAGACACCTAGTATGAAGTGAGAGCTTTTGGAGTATTATTCAAGCCAGTGCTCTTCCACTGCCCCAGGTAGGTAGGTAGGTAGACCTCTGGAGGGAGCTTGTTGGGATACAAGGAGTTGGGGACAAGAGGATAGCAGGCACCATTGTCTTTTGCAGAAGGGTGCCAGGTAGAAGAAGAATGTGAACCAGGGATCCCTGACCTCCGACTGTGTGGTTTATTACCTCCTACTGAACTCTCCCCAAGGCAATTCCAAAATCTTCTCCTTCCTTAATATTCTAACCTCATGGTCTCTGACTGTCCACCTTCTACTCTGTACATGCTAGCTTTAAGTTTTTTCATTGTATGTTGTGTATTCTTACAAGATGCTTAGGGAATTGAATATGAACCAAGTATTAGAAGACATAGTGGAAGTGTTTCTTTGGACACTTGAATGAGAATGTTCATGTCATAGGATTATGTGCATTAAGGTTCCAGCATCATGACACCTAAAATTCCAGACATAATAGTGCAGTTGCCCATGTGAACTCACAGTGGTTGTGACAGCATGCACAAGATCTGAACAAGCACAAGACAGACAAAACCCAGCATGAAGGGGAGATGTGGGCCTGAAGTCCCACCCCAGACTGGGGAGCTATTGAGACAGCTGCAAGGAGAGGGAGACTTATCTTTCTTTAAGAGTGTGGTACTGGGTAAGTCAAACATGCTCTGGTGCGTCACATACCCAAGAGTATTTGGGCAGTACAAGTTGGACTTGATGGGTTTAAAAAGAAAAATAAGGACACAGACATGGGTATGTAAGGAAGGGAGGGAGGTAGATCTTGGGAGGATTTGGGGGGAGAGGCAAATATGATCAAAATACTTTGTATGAAATTCTCAAAGAATTAATAAAAATGCATGTGTAAAAAAAAGCACTGGTTAATTTCTCCTTTGACCCATACATCATTCAGGAGTGTGTTGTTTAATCTCCATGAGTTCATGTAGCTACTAGGGCTTCTTCCAGTGTTGATTTTAAGCTTCACTGCGTTATCTGATAGAATGCATGGGATTATTACAATTTTTTTTGTATTTGTTGAGGCTTGTTTTATGCCCTACTATGTGGTTAATTTTGGAGAAAGTTACATGGGGTGTTGAATAGAAAGTATATTCTTTGGTTCTTGGGTAGATGTCTGTTAGGCCCATATGATGTAGGTATTGCTTAATTCAGATGTCTCGCTGTTTATTCTCTGTCCAGTTGATCTGTCTAATGGAGACAGTGGGCTACTGATGTCCCCTACTGTTAAAGAGTTGGGATTAATCTGTGTCTTAAACTCCTGTAGCACTGTTTTTATGAAATTGGGTGCACCCATAGTCTTACCTGAAATTCAAATTTAACTCATTTTGTGTCTTGCTATTTACCAATGATGATTCTAGTTGGGAAAGAAGAAAGGAAAAGCAGAACTCCAAAATGAGTAAAATCAATTTCTTGCTTCTGAGGAATTTATATATATCAAGTTAGGATGAAAAAAATAACTTTATCATCTGGGTAATTATATGCATCTCCTAATTATTTACAAACTGACTCCTCAAATTACTGGTCTGCTGTAAGCAGTTTGTCCACCGAAGTACCAATGACCTTCCTTGTCCCAGAACTTTCCACAGCACAGGCACTGCTGACATCTTTCTTGAAAGTCCATTCCTCTGAATGATCTGGTTTCTTCCTACTTCTTCAGTTACTTATGCTTCATATTTTTCTCTCCTACCTTTTTCCTGAAAATTAGCATTCCTGAAGACCCTTCTCAGCCTTGTCACTCTCCTATCCAGAAGATCCCTCTCAGCCTTGTCACTCTCCTATCCAGAAGCAGAAACTCAGGTAGTTTAAAGGCAAGTTGCCCACTAACGATTTGCCAGATTTACTAAATTTAAAGCTTTCAATACTGGGTGGTAATATTTAACAACTTCACCAAGAACAATGTACCATCAATGACAAAAATATTCCTCTTAGAATATTATTTATGAAGAGTAGGCATATATTTCACTAATTTTTAAATGTTCAAAAATATAAAACATGACCTACTTAGCTACTAGGGCTTGATTCTTCCGGTGTTGATTTTAAGCATTGTTGTTTTATCTGATTGAATGCATGGAATTATTTCAATTTTTTGTATAATGTAAGTAAAATGTAATATAGGAATTTTTATATGAAATTGTTTGCTAATTTTGGTTCTTTTTGGATAATTTCTAACTAAAATGAACCCAAATTAAACTTTGAATAGCTTCACAAATGTGTGATTTAAAAGAAATTTAAGATTCTGATTTTTTTTCAATGTTTTCATATTATCTTTTGTGGTGTTGGGAATCAAACCCAGGACCTCTCTCATGTTAGGCAAACACTTTATCTCTGAGCTATATCCTCGAGTCCTTAGATGCTTCTGAAGTTACAAATTAAATAGAGCTGAGAAATAGGCTAAGTGATACCAAAAGGACATTAGCATGATTCCAATACTAAAAAGTTGAAAACGAAACTTTAAAATTATAGTAAAAAAAACAATTGGAAAAATCTTGTTCTTCTTGCATACTGAAGTTGTGACCTCTAATGAGGAGTCATTAAGTTAGGCAAGCTTTCCTGTAGAAAGAATGCTTAAATAGCAAAGAGGAAAATGGTTCTCCATTCTGGGTACATCAATAGAGTGATTCAGAACTTATTGTTGTTGATTTTCTTTATGCTAAATATTTAATGCTTTTAAGACTATTTCTCCCCTAACCCCCAACGAGTGGGAAATGGTGAGGAAAGCAGTACAAGGGTTGAGTTTGGGGCCTCTCACATGGTAGGTAAGTGTTTTAGCACTAAGCTCTGTCCATCGCCTCTCACATGGTAGGTAAGTGTTTTAGCACTAAGCTCTGTCCATCGCCTCTCACATGGTAGGTAAGTGTTTTAGCACTAAGCTCTGTCCATCGCCTCTCACATGGTAGGTAAGTGTTTTAGCACTAAGCTCTGTCCATCGCCTCTCACATGGTAGGTGAGTGTTTTAGCACTAAGCTCTGTCCATCGCCTCTCACATGGTAGGTAAGTGTTTTAGCACTAAGCTATATCCGTTTATTTTTTTTTTTTTTTGGTCTTTTTGAGACAGTGCCTCCCTGTAGCCCCAGCGATCCTGGAACTCACTATGCAGACCAGGCTGGCCTTGAACTCACAGAGATCCACCTGCCTCTGTCTCCTAAATGCTGGGATTAAAGGCACACCCGGCCTAGTCTATTTTCTTTTTAATTTTGAGTGTCTTACTAAGTTGCCCTGGTTGGCCTTGAACTTGCTCTAAAGCTCAGGTTAAGTCTTCAAAATTTGTGATGATCCTACCTCGGCTACTCAAATAGCTAGGATTACAGGCCTATTTCACCAAGTCCAGCTTTTAAGAGTCTTCTACAAATTTCTAGACAGTACATCATTCAGAAAATGGCATACAATATTTAAGATATAATATTATTTCTATTGTATCTTTTTTTTCTTTAAAATTTTTTAAATTATTTTTATTTTATGTTCATGAGTATATTGCCTGCTTGTGTGTAAGTGCACCTGTGTCATGAAATGCCCACAGAGGTCAGCTGCCGTGTGGATGCTGGGGACTGAACCCTGGTCCTCTCCAAAACAGCCAGCTCTTAACCACTGAGCCTTCTCTCCAGGTCGTGTTTCATATTTTTTAACATTAAAAAAATTACATATATTTATTTGTATGTGAGTGCACGGACACACATGCGTATGTATGCAGGTGTACATGTCATGACGTGTGGTGGTGTAGATCAGAGGATAACATGCAGGAGTCAGTTCTTTCTTTCCACCTTGTGGGGCCTGTGGATCAAACACAGAGCAGCAGACTGTTAATTGCCTTCATCCTCTGAGCCATCTTGCCAGCCCTGTTGCATCTATTTTATGCTTCCACTTAACTAAGACTAATTTCCTAGTCCATTATAGCGTCTGCTCCAATGAGGCTCACTTCCATTTATACTTAGCCTTTTTGACCAAGTTAACTATGTATGCACAGACATGTGTGTATACATGTACACACGTGTATGTACATTGTTATATACGTACATAATGCATACATATTTGTGAATCAATATTGTAGCCCATCTTACATATGTGTGTATATATTTAATTATTAGTAACCCAAATAAAACATCCTGTTAAAAGTTGTCAAATATGTCTACAGTTTTTCAGTTTGGCAAATTTAACAAACTGGTCACTCAACAAATTGATCATTTGGATTATCTGGTTAATTGGTTTCAAGATAGTTGAATTTTTTTTTAGCAAATTAGCTTGCTTTTATGTAATACTTAATTTCTTAGAGTCAAGCTTTGTACTTGCAATCTATAAATTTTTAATGTCTTTGTAGAATGAATGAGCATCTTTAACTGATTTTCCCCTTTAAACAGTCCTTATTTACATGGTAAATAAATGCCTGAAAAGATATAACATTAGTGAGATTTTTAATCTTGAATTATTAAAATAATTTGATGGGGTAATGTGGCAATAAATAATTATAACCCGATGAAAATTCATCTAACCAAAAAGTCTTCTTGGAGAAAGAAAATGTTACTATGCAATGCATGACCTCAACTATATTTGTGTTTAAATCTTCAAGCCTTTATAATTTGGAGCTGTCATGGGACGCAAGCATGAGGAGACATGACAGGAGACTTCTGATCATGATGACATTATGCATTTCTCTAGTAAGATTTGGAAAATCTAGCTCTAACAAAACCCTGCCTACAGGGTTGTGTCATGGGAACCTGAATGATGCAGTCTCCTGAGACCCCATGTTTGGTTTAATGCTCTGCAACCACCATCTTGAAAGTCTTCACATTTTAAAAATGAGGAGCCTCATTTTCATTTTGCATGCTGCCTCACAAATTATGGTGCTGTCCTTCTTAATTGTGTGGTAAAAAAGGAGACATTTAAAACACGATTCAGGCTAGAGAGATTTCTCAGTGGTTAAGAACACTGACTGTTCTTGCAGAAGACCCAGGTTCGAATCCCAGCACCTACATGGCAGCTAACAACCATCCGTAACTCCAGTTCCAGGGGATCTGACAGCCTCTTCGGTCCTCTGTGGGCATTGCATGACACAGGTGCACTTACCTACATGCAGGCATAACACTCATACACATAAAATAAAAATAATAAATAAAATATATAAAAAACATGATTCCTTGACTATAAGACAATAAGAAAGTGAAAGGATGTTGGTAAGAATTTTTACAAAGTTAGAGGGAATGTAGCATTTATCTTTAAGTGTTTGACTCTGTAAATGAGCTGTGTGCTGGGATTTGACTTTAATTGAAACTAAGCTGTAACAATGAACAAAATAAGGTACTTAGGAAATAATGGTTTGCTTTCAACAAATATCACTATCCTGGGCAATAAAAATACGCCGTGATTGTTTTAAAGTCCCTGTACTCATGGAGGTTTATATTCTTATGATAGACAATAAACAATAAAAATGGGTAGAATATATAATATTTTTGTCCAGTGCCTGGAAAGAGATGGCTTATACTGTGTGTTAAAGTATTATATAATTGCACAGTGTAAGTAAAATTCATAACTCTCCATGAAGCTACATAGCCAAGCAACATCAACTACATTTGACTGTTAAGACAATTGTTAGTGTTAAAGTCATTCATTGTTGCTAGAAAACTGTGCAGCAGTAAGGGTCTTATAGAGTTTGGTAATTTCTCTGGATGGTAAACTTTCTTCCAACTATAGCCACTTGAGTTTTGACAAAGAGGCCAAAATACACAATAGAGAAAAGACAGCCTTTTCAACAAATGGTGCTGAGAAACTGGATGCCCACATGTAGACGAATGAAATTAGATCCTTCTTTCTCACTGTGCACAAAAATCAATCCAAACAGATCTACATAACATCACAATATGAAATTCAAAACTCTGAAACTGCTAGAAGAAGAAAATGAATATACCACAAGATACAGGTTATAGGTATGGACTTTCTAAACAGGATGTGTAGCTTAGGAAATAAGGCAAACAAATAGGACTTCCTGAAGTTAAAATTTTTCTGTAAAGTGAAGGAAACTGTCAATCAAGTGAAAAAGCAGCCTACAAAATGGGAGAAAATATTTGTCATTTATACATCTCACAAAGGATTAATATCTAGAATACACTAAGAACTAAACAAACTAAACATCAAGAAAACAAAGCCCATTCAAAATGGGCTGTGGAGCTGAATAGAGAGTTCTCAAAACAAGAAATACTCTAACAAGTATTTGAAGACAGACATGGTGGTGCACACCTTTAGTCCCAGCACTTGGGAGGCCAAGGCAGGCAGATCTCTGTGAGATTGAGGTCACCTGGTCTACATAGCAATTACCAGGCCAGCGGTTACGAAGTCAAAAAAAGACCAAAAAAAATGTATTCAATATCCCTAGCTATTAGAGAAATGCAAACTAAAGCTACTTTGAGATTCCATGTCACTCCTAATCAGCATGATTATTATTGAAAATTCAAATGACTACAGACGCTGATGAGGTTGTGGGGACAGGAGGAAATGAGGAATTGGTAAGGAAGGTTTCACTAAAGTGAAGGATCTATGAAAAAGCCATATGGAAACCACTATTTTGAAAGTCAATTAAAAAATAAGTTAGGGGCTGGAGAGATGGCTTGGCAATTAAAAGCATTGCTGCTCTTGCAGAGGATTTGGGTTTGGTTACTGGCACCTGGCACCCACATGGCAGTTAGCAACTACATGTAACTGCAGTTGCAGGGAACCTGACACCCTCTTCTGTCCTCTAAGGGTATTGTAGGCATGAATGCATTTATATGCGATAATGCAGAACATTCATACAGCTAAAATAAAAAATGTTTAAATTAAAATGTAAGTTAGCACTTGGGAGGCAGATGTAGGTAGATCGCTATGAGTTTTAGACCAGCCTGGTCTACATAGTGAGTTCGAGGCCAGCCAAGGGTACATTATGAGTCTCTCTCTCTCTCTCTCTCAAACACATTGATGCTGGTTACGTATACAAGATAAAGACATAATGATACTCTTTGGTTTAGAAGAATATATTTTTGTTGTATGGTCATGACTATAACACAAATACATTTTTACTGTCTCTCTATATATATATATATATATATATATATATATGTAATGTGCATATGTGTTTGTGCATGCATGTGTGCATGTTTGTGTGTGTGTGTGTGTGTTAAAAATAAAAGGGGGATATCTTACAGTCTGGATGATGTTGCTCCTAAAAGCCATTGTTTATCAAGCAAAAATCTCACTGCCAGATATGGAATACCTCCTTATGAGTTATTAGTTAAGGAGGTCCCAGTGACCCCCAAACCAATACAGGATACTGCTATCCATATTGGTTGCACACCATATTAGACGATAAGACCCTATTGCTGAAGACCACACAGCTTGGTTCTAGATATAAAGAAAAGTGGAACTGATCTGGAAACTTCTTCCTTGCTGGTTAGCTTTCATAATTCCAGAAGGTACTATGCAGGTTGCTAGGGGAGATAAGGCATCAAGGTCTCACAGTCTACAATGTGAATCCTACAAACTACAATGCCAACCTACTAGGCAAGTCATATCCACTGTTTCAATAGCAGCACAACTGTCATGGGCTAACCAACTGCTCTTGGATTGGATTTGAGATCCACTCCATTGGAGGGAATTCATGCCTGCAACTATAGATCTGATAAAAAAAATCATAGCTGGACTGGTTATAGGTCCCGAGGAAGAACACACAACTAAGGTGACATGACACCAAACTGCAGCCTAAATATTTATGATTATATCCATGGAGAAATGTTATTCTCATCCTTGATCAGAGAAGCCTCTCTTTGTAGTGAATTTTAGTGGATGTACAGACTTATGGCTACTCAAAATGTTCATAAAAATGACAGTTGAATGCTCATCCCTAAATAGGACACTTATAGTACCCCCTCTATAGCTATGGGGGAATTGTGGAAGAGAGAACAGAAAAAAATGTAAGAGACAATAAGAGAAGGGCTATGAAATGTTATCTTCAAGACATGACAGAGCCACTGCAAACATGATCTTGCAACAGCTGTAGTTGCAGACACTGGACCTGCACAAGAGTGGGCCTGTCAACAGCCAACCATGGTTCCTGGAGCCCTGCCCTTCTCTGCTGAACTATTGGCAACTTCTGGATTCTGAGTGACTCATTGTCTTCACTGGATGCCAAAGGGTGAGCCCACCAGACTCCAAGCCGTAGTATCAAACTCTTGACCACACAGACAGAACGTCCTGGTCAAAAACAGAACAAAAAGTCCTCCTGAGTGCCGGGATTGCAGGCTTGTGCCACCATGCTGATCTATTGCCTTCCATAATAGTTTCACCAACTTACATTCCTTCCAGCACTGTACCACAGTGCCATTTTTCTCCACATCCTCATCAGTACTTTCATCTTTTGGGTATCAGTCATTCTGATAGGTGTGAGTTATTTATCATTGTGTTTTTAACCTCTACTTCTCTGATGATCAGGGTTAATGAAACATTTACCTTTAGGTCATTTGTCTCTTTTTGGAAAATGTCTTTTCAAATCCTTTGCCATTGTTGAATTACTTGTTGCTTTAGAATTGCTCTAGTTTTGTATATACTGAATGCCACCACCTTATCAACTGTTTGGTTGAAAAATATTTTTCCCATTCTATAGCTTGTCTGTGTACTCCTCCCCTCCTAGCTCCACCATTTCCGGTGTTCTGCTGCTCTATTATTCTGACGTCACCTCACTTGTGTATTTTGGCTTTTGTTACAGATTTTCTTGCTGTCATAGCCACACAATCACTGGCTGCACCAATGCCATGGAATATTTCTCCTATACTTTTTCTAACAGGTTTACAATTTCAGGCTGTGTACTTAAGTCTTTAATAGCTTTTGAATGGATTTTTGCATATTGTGAAATGAGATATCTGAAATGAACCTGGAAAGTATGTAAGATGCTTTTAAAAGTTATCTCTGCATTGATGGTATTAAAGTTGAACTACAGATGGGCCTATGTTGTATAAGAAAGCAGGTTAAACATGGGCCAGGGGAGCAAGTCAGTAAGCAGCATTCCTCCATGGCCTGTGCCCCAGCTCCTGCCTCCAGGTTCCTACCTTGGGTTCCCTCAGTGATGAATTGTGACCCAGGAGATGTAAGATAAAATAAACCCTTTCCTCCCCAAGTTGGTATTGTTCAGAGTATATTGTCACAGCAATGGAGAAACAAACTAGAACACTGTCTTAGTATGTGAACTTAGATCACAGAGAAAAAAAGAGTTAAACTCCAAAAATATTTGTGTCTTTTGAGATGATTGTCATGGCCTTGTAAAGTGATCTAGATACATCTTGCTTTCTGCTATGGCTTGAATATTTGTGTTCCCCTACACTTACGTGATTGAAAGGTGAAGGTGGTATGGTCTTTAGGGAAGTGCTTAGGTGTTCAGAACCTTTATGAAAGGAATCCTTCAGGCCAATCTGAGTGAATTGAGTAAAAGGTGAAGAAGTAGAGGTAGTATCTGTAGAACACCCAGATAAGAACTCATGTCTCTCAGGGGTGTAGATACGGCTCAGCAGTTAAGAACATGGGTTGCTCTTGTAGAGTACCTGAGTTTTGTTCCCAGTACCCATATGGCAGCTAATTGTCCATAACTCCAGTTCTGGGGCATCCAATGCCTTCTTCTGGTTTCTGTAGGCATTGCACAACATGGGTACACTTACATGCAGGTCGAGAAAACACCCATACACATAAAATAAAACAAAAACTCATGCTTCCTTTAGGGAGCTCATTCATCCCTTCTGCCATGGGAGGATGCATTCTTGATAGATATTTTTTCCCCTATGAATCAAGACTGACTTCACTAGACCAAATCTGTTAACACTTCAGCATCTTGATCTTTGATTTTCTAAGCCTCCAGAAGTATGAGAAATAAATTTCTCTTTGATTATAAGTCACGCAGTCAACAGCATTTTGTTAGAGCAAACATGTTAAAAGATTCCATTCAGAAGATGGCTAGATCAGTCTCAGGGAATCAAGACTCAACATTTATAATCATCAAAACAAAATTTTTTCATTGTTGTCCAGAATCATCATAGTGTTGTGTTAATGGGGTCTTTATCCAAGTTAGGGAATTACTTAAGTAACCATCTACAGTTTTGAAATGAGACACAACTTTAAATATAACTATATTTGAGATGTATCACCTTATTTTGTGTTAATAAACGTATCATGCATTATTTTGATTTACTTTAATAACTTTTTCCACTTAATTCTATGACTTTTATCTTGTATATTTAAATATCTTTTTCAGACAAATAGTTTATAGCCTTCACTTGAGTTTCCAAGAACTCCTGATTCAGGGAGAGGGTGAAGATAGCTATGTAAACAGATCAGATAGAATTTGTAAAATTCTAGCACTTTCAAGGTCTAGCAGAGAACAAATTGGCAAATAAGACTGAGAGACAATGGTAAATGTTCTAGTGAAGTAGGATAATGTTATAGTATGGAAATCAAGAGAGAATGGGTCTGAAGGGAGTAGTTGGCAATGCTATCCAGAAGTTGGATAATGAAGCAATTTCTCACGACCTTGACATAGACAACTCTCATGGACTAGCAATTTCCCTAAAGCCAATTTGAAATAGTTGAGTGGGAGATGAAGAAATAGACATAGTATCTATAGCTCACCTGGTTATGAATGCTTGCTGCTTCTTCAGGAGGAGGGAAATAGGCTGTTCTTGAGAGAGATTTGGTGATCAAGACATGGCTTGTATAAAGGATGGCAGATACCAGGTCAAGTAGGTGATGTAATAAAGGGAGAAACTCCTGATGGAAGACAGAGGGGGACAACTGCAAGAAGAAAATTGTTAAGAAATAAGACAGGTTCTAGTCTAGGGCACAGGTAGAGGCAAGACTTGCATTTGATTCCAGATTCAGGTTTCAGGGTGGTCACTCAGCTTGGTGATAGGATGCTGCTGTTTCCTTGGCAAAGCATGAGGCAGTGTAATGGGCGCTGGAAAGCAGCGTGAAAAGGCATTTTGGAGAGGGAAGTAGATTCTCAGGATAGTAGATACTTGAGCAAGGAAAAAATGTTCATTTGACATTATGACTATCTTTTTTTCAAGTAACATTCAAGGACTGGACTAATATTGCTAAATTTTTCTGACCACTCAAATCTACAGATTCAATGCAACCCTCATGTTTGTTACAGTTTGAATACAAAATGTCCTCCACAGGCTCATATATTGAATGCTTAACTTTATTTGGGGAGGTTGTGAAAATTTTGAACGTGGAGCTTTGCTGGAGAAAGTAGGTCCCCTAGTCAGTCTCTCTCTCTCTCTCTCTCTCTCTCTCTCTCTCTCTCTCTCCTTCCTGTCTTACATAAGTCAAAGGGCCTCCTCCACCACATGTTTCTGCCATGTGTCCTGCTCAAGTGTACAAGGCCAAGCAGTCATAAAGAGAATCCTCTGAAATCATGTTAATGCCACATCAAAAGCAGTGATGATTGTTTTTCAGAATCAGATTGTTTTTAGAAGGAGACCTAAGAGGGCTGTGACATTTTCTTTAACTAATGAGGTGCCGACACTGTGAGTTTGGAGGTAGTTATTAAATTAGACTGTGTGTGACTAGAAAAAAGGGGAGGTGGGTAAAGGTAGTTTTAATGATAAACAATGTGGAGTGACACAGGTCTATAAAGTCACTATAATGATAAAGTGAAGTTACTTCACTGAAGGTCTCTATAAAGTCACTACGAAGTGATAGAATTGGAAAAAGAACACAGGAAATTTGGCTAATCAATGAATATGTCTGTTCTTTATCACTAAATATGTCTGTCTGAAAAGTCCATCTTTTTTGGATGGGCAAAAGATGAAACTGCATAGAACTGTTTCATGAGTACTAAATGTCAGAATACATTCTTTTTCATTTTTAATTTTTTATGTTTATGAGTGTTTTGCCTGCATGTAAGGACACCCATGCATGCAATGCCTGGGAGGCCAAAAGTGGGCATCAGATCCCCTAGAACTGGAATTAGATGTTATCTACCATGTGGGTGCTGGGAAGGGAACCTGGGTCCTCTGCAAGATCAGCCAGTGCTCTGAACTGCGGAGCCACCTCTCCAGCCCTAGGATATATTCTTAACCATAATTTTGAATCAACTTTCCTAAGACACTGTGTCCCTAGCAAAACAGGAGACACAGTATTGACAAGCAACAGTCAGGTGGAGCTCTTAAGTAACTAATGAAATCGTTAAGCACATTAATGGCAAAATCAAAAAACAAAGAAAAAAAGAAACCACATTCTTATGCTGTCAGCATCTTGGTCTCAAAATCTTCACCAAACAGAACACACCTCAAATCACAATGCACATCATTCTTCACAGAATCCAGCTATGGCTCAATGGGCATTTCCTATTAATTATCCTTGGTCTGTGGATAATTACTTTGAAAAAATCCAACTTCTATATAAGTAACTATCTAGAAATGATGAATTTTGAAGGATATGTCCTCAACAACAAAATTAGAGCAATTAAGTCATTTAGTACCACTTAATTCTGATGAGTCCAGGCACATTGGCAAACTGTTTATAGATATAATAAATACAGCACCAACTCCTGTTGAACTGTTCTAGGGGCAACACTGCACCTACATGGATCCTACCTGGCTTTGTCCTTTGATTTTCTTTACTAACGTCGTGTTATATCCATTGAACACCCACAGTTTTGGGGGCTTACATATACTCTATACTTTAACAGAGAAAAGTTTCTTTGTTTTTACAGAACAAAGAGGAAAATACATTCTTCTTCCTAGGATGAAAAAATTTTCTTTGATTTGCTAAGACTTTCTTGGGCTTGAGCTGCAGCTGTGATAGGGCATTTGCTGGGCATGTCCCATCCCCATCGCTGCAACACATTAACAATCTACTTAATTAAAGCATATTGCCCTTTCCTGACACAAAGTGAGTGAAATAAAACTATTTCAGTACTGGTAAATGCTATTTAAATCAACTTTCTGAATTACTGAAATGCTTCAGAAAATGATCCTAGCCCAATATCTACATCTTAAGATGGTGTCGGTTTATTTTATGTCAAAAGCACATTCTGAGGTTTTAACATTAGGTTTTAATTCAGTAACACTTTCATCTGGTTGGCCTTTAAATTGGAATTTAGTCAGAGGACGAGCATGCGGGTGTCAGGTGCCCCCTTGTGGAGGAAACATAAAATAACTAAATATAATTTGAAGTCTAAAATAGGTACATGGTGAATTTTCCATTTTTTCTTGCCATATATTGATTTAAAAGATTTTATGAATTGTTAGATTCAGGTGTGGTGGCACACGTCTCTAATACTAGCACTCAAAAGGCAAAGGCAGGCGGATCTCTTGAGTTCAAAGCCAGCCTGGTTCACATAGTAAATTACAGGCCAGCTGGGGCTGTAAGGAGACAAGTCTCAAAAAATAAATAATTAAAATTAAAAAATAATCCTGTGTTAAGTACTAAGGATCGAAAGACAAATGGGATAAATACGTGCCTTGAAGGAGCTCATAGTGGGTAAAAATGGCTGAAATTTAAACTTTCCTTGCTAAGTGCTTTCATAGTTCTATTAATTCTAGGAATAAAATTCAAATTTGTATCTTTAACGGCTTAACTACTCTCCAGCCCTAGTGAAATTAATTTTGTTGGTCTTCTTTATTTTTGTATGGATTTCATGGCAACTGATACTATCTAGAAATTTCTGATAGGTGATTCGTAGATACAGTAATTTAATGTATTTATATACAACTATAAAACCTAATTACATTATTTCTAGAGCTCTTGCTAAGATAGCATAAATTCACATGCTCAAAAGTATTTAATGCTTTATTATTTTAATTCCTACCAGGACAGCATTAAGAAACTAAAGAGCCCCTCTCATTTGTTAATTCAGTATCAATGAGATCAGAACCTAGTCTGATTGCACTCAAGTTTTCTTGGTGAACCGATCCAGTATCTGTTCAAAGATTTCTAATAGAAAGAATGAAGGATTTTATCAAGTTAAAACACAAGATAGGCTTCTCTAACAGTTAGAGTGCATGGGTGGGGACACACACACACACACGGAGAATTGTTTCCAACATCAGCTACTGAGCAGCTGTCACAGTATTCTTGTGTTGGGTGGAACTTCCTATCAAGTTATGAAAAGTCCCATATCCAGTTACTAGTCCCCAGCATCCCCCAGTCCCAGGCTTGGCACTGCTCAGCCAACTGATACATCTCTAATGCCAGAACAAAGTGATGGTATAAATAATTTAGTTGGGTCTTCTTTAATCCTATAAAAGCATATAATGATCCCGACTCCACTAACCCACTGCAAGCATGTAACCACTGCATTACAGCTTCACTGAGTGTGCAAAGTTTTAAAGAATGTATTCCTACTTCACATAAATGAATGAGTCAAGATATTCACAAAGTTGATTTATTTACAATCAGTGGTTCTAGATTCAACCTCAAGACATTTTTAAGATGGCAAAGAAACTTAAAAGTGGTGGGGTGTGGGTGTGAGATAGAAGTCTTAGCACATCATTTTAAACCTATGGGTGTGGTGGCACACACCTGGAATTGCACTTGGGAGATGGAAGCAGGATCAGGAATTCAAGGCTAACCGAGGCTGTATACCAAGCTCAAGGACAGCCTGGACTACATGTGACCCTGTCTCATAGAACAGAACCCTCGAAACCAATATATGCTTAGTATTTTTATTTCTATGAAATATTTTCAGTGCAGTTATTTTTGTCTCATTTTCAAAACTTGTCATTTTACCTTTTGGATTATTACAGCACCTTTATGAGTCCTTTTCTGTTTCCACACACAGAATTATGAACTACCTGTTATTTCTAGCATTTCCTGTGTTCTACATAAGGCTGTTTTCAATAATGGGTAACAAAATGAACACCTCTATCAGTGCTTTAGAACAGTTTCATGGGCTGAAACAAAAGTTCCTTTGGGTATGATTTTGAATGTGTACATATCTCAAGCCTCAAATACAGTATACAGTTGATGACTCAATGGCATTTAGTTTTTAAACTCATGACATTAGGTGTGGACCATGAACCTAGAATGAGATTTTCTCAATTATACCCTATTATACCCCGTTTATTACTTTATTTCATGTTCCTGTGGTGCTTATTCATTCATCCATTCATTCCTTTACCCATTCAGAAATGAGCATCATACAATGAAGTCGTGTTTCCTCTCCTCCAGATGTGCCAACATGCCTGTAACTCCAGCAGTCAGGAGGCAAAGTCGGGAGAATTCACATTCAAAGCGAGTCTGGGCTAAATAATGTGCATGAGGCCAGCTGGGATCACATACAGTGAAACACCAAAATGAAATTAGTCTCAAAACACCAAAATGAAATTAGTGATAAGGACTAAATCAGAGGTCATCAGAACATTCAAAAAACCCAGACTAACCTTTGAAGTGAAAGTAGAAATGAGATAACTAAGGTTTTCTAGGTTGGTGGATTTTGAAAGGTTTTCAAGGGATAGAACAATGCAATACTTCAGAAGATTCTACAGATTGGAGAAATTAAATATATGCTAGATTTAGAAGGACCTAGTCAGAATTTCATCCTGCATTGAGACATTTCAAGTAAAGGAATTAAATGATCAGACTTGAATTTTATTAAGGCCACATAGGCAATAGGGAGCGATGGTGGAGGCACAGAGGAGTCAACTGCATTCGCTTGGGCCCGAGAACAGACAGTAACGTAGGACGGATAATCTAAGTTTACAGCCTTGTTATTCTCAATGCAGCCCCCAGGTAGTCAGCAGCGTATACACAAACTCAGGGCTTCTAGAAATCATCTCGTCTCTTACCTCTTGCCTTCAAAAACAGCATTAGCAATCGATCGTCTTGGGTCATCTGTGTGTCTGAGAGATTCCAGGAGCAAGGAGTATACAGCAAGGCTAGTTACTATTTTAAGTACAATCATTTTAAGGTGTTTGTGGAATATCCAAGGAGGCTGACCCACAGATGGATATGTGAGTCTCAGGCTAGAAATAAGTCTGGCTTAGAGACAGTTTAGGATTTATCAACCACTTGGTATTTGCAGCCATGATCAGACCCATTTCCTGGGATTCAGCCAGAGAAAAGATATCATTAGTCAGGCAGAGGGCTCAGGAGAGAGTCCTAGAAAACATTACTTAAAAGTCACATACGGCAAGCGGAACTCCACAAAAAAAAACCCAGAAAGAACTTCCAGTGGGAGGAAGAAACAATGTGAGAAGTGGGATGAAAAGTTCCAAGTGGCAGGATGGTCAACATTCTCACTCTGCAGCAGAAGTCACATATAGACAAAGAGTCCTTTAGATTTGGCAATCCTGATGTCAGAGTAAAGCTAATGGGCGGAGATTATTTCCCATTATTTCTTTCTTGACCTCAGTATATGGAAATGCAATTTAGAGATTCTGCTTTCAAAGTTCAGATGAGTAGAGCATGTGGTGTGCAGCCAGCTTGCAAATGTTCTCTCGTCCACTAGACGGTAAATTCTTTGAAGCATAAGGAAGGCACATAAAGATGAGTAAGACTCAGTCCTAACCCTCAGAATTTCTAACAAGTAAGAAACAAGACGAGTAACTATAGTACAAGATGGGGTAGTACAATTTATAAAATATGGGGATTCAAGAGGAACACACCATGCACAGACAACCAAGAAAGGTTGCTCACTGCTCAGCTGCCAGCACAGAGAACTGCACACAAAAATACTTGAATTATAGTAATTGATGACCTTTCTTTCAACAAATCTAGTCCATCAGTAATAAAGAGAGAATCCCATTTATTCCAAAATCCAAGCAAACTTCAAACTCATTCATGAGATATTTATTAAAATAACACATTTAGGGAAAAAAATCAATACAATGTATACATCATTACTGAAAACTGTATACCATCATACAAAAAAGGACTTTATTTTGGGAAATCGATTTCTAATTTATGGCAAGTTTTACTTTTAGAAATAAATCCACAGAACAATACATTCTAATTCAACCTTAAAGACTGGCATGCTGAGCAAGGAATGTTCTTATTCTCTGTAGGAGCTCCTTCTTTACACTGTCAGGTACCAGTGCTGAAACACAAAAATGAAACATCAGAGTAAGAAGATTCCAATGACCACATGTTAATTTGAGACTTACCAATCAATAGTGGAATTTCACCAATTTATGGTTGAATAAAACAAAAAGAAAAAGATATCTGGAGCAAAGTGTACATTTGTAATTTCTTCTTTTTAATGAACCATCTAATACCTAAATATACTGCACAATGGTGAGAAGAAAACAAATTCTTTAAGCTAGGAGCATACAAGTTCATTTGAAAATGCAAGGCACACTGATAAACCGGACTTAAAACACATCATCTTACACTTGGTCAAATTACATTAAGCAAAGTCTAAAGATAAAACTTGGTTAACCATTCTTACAGAAAAGCAGTGATTAACAAAGTTGTTTCAAATTAGTAAGGAAACGACCTCTGAGCTAACAAAAATGTGCAATGGAAAGGAAGAGAAAGAGAAACACAGTTCTTAGGCAAAAAAAGAAAATGACATTCAGAAAGTACTCATTAGTAGACTAAAATCCTACCAGCAGTAACATGACCAAAGGAAAGTAGGCATTTGCTGGTGGGGGTATAATAACTGATACATGCTCTGGAAGGTAACGTGACAGGACTTTACTGAAAAAATGAATGCACACACTTCGTGATACAGCAAAGATGCAAAACCTGCAACAATGTAATTTGTTATACTTTTATTTCCTGAATTTTGAACTATGTGACTCTATTATCTATCAGATATTAAGAAAAAAAAAGAAAAAGGGACTAATTAAAACATGCAATGCATTCACTTGTATCCAAGGCAAAGGGAAATTTTATACACAGTACATCATTTCTGTGCAGAGTCAAGTAAACTGTTTAGGCTGAGCCTCCCTGCTCTGTAATCAATAAGAATTATCTGTCAACAATCAAGTTGTTTGGGGATAAATATGTTTGGCTATAAAAGGTATCAACAGAGCTTGAAAGAATTTTGGAAAGAGAGGGAGATGTTTATATTATAGTGGTGGCTTATAACCTACATCTGCATAAAATTCATAAAACTACCCTAAAATGTCAGTTCTACTGTATGCTAATAAAAAAGAGATCTACTGACAAAACAAAAGACTACAACCACAAAAGAAACAAATTCATTGTACTTCTCTTGATTTGCTCATTCTCTATCAGGAAGGCTATAAGATATGGACATAGCAAAGATGAAATACTGAAGAAGAAACAGGATATTTCTAACTTAAATATATGATTTATAAGCAATGTTAACAGGTTAAGAATTACAGAACAGAAAAATAAGAGGAAATTAGCTTATTATTAAATGAACAAGTATTTGTTCCTGACACATACTTGAAAAAGCAAAAAAAAAAACAAAACCCCTAATTTTCAGTTTCAAACTTGCTTTAAGAAAAGGACCATGGGGTTTTACAGCTCCTTCTCAACAGGGAATTAGGAATTCTTCTGTAATTTTCCTTTATATATTTTATACTTAAATTATTTTGACTACTGCTGTGTGTAAAAGCATCTTAGAGCTCATCTAATTTAGCTGCTTTCATTTGCAAATGTAAAAAGCCAAAACAGATGAAAACAGTACAGCCACATCAGGATGTGTTCCTGACTTACTGTTCAGCACACATCATCAAGCAGTATTTCCTACCTTCCTTTGTCTCCTGTGAACAATGTTTTAAAGGAGAACTAAAAAAAGTGGTTGCATTATAAGTCTTAAATATCTGTCAATTTTTGAACATGAAGTTATGGAATTACCAAGTTCTTAACTGGACATTCAAGAAGACAGACTTTCATTTATTTTTAATAAGGACAGAGATAGCAGGACAATGACTCAGGGACTGGAGCAACACTTTGAATTATTAAGTACTGAAGTAGAGTCAGGCCATGTCTAAGAAAGTTTATAAATCCTAGCTTCAGCCTTATATCCCAGTGTAAAATCCCGTATGTTAAAAAATGTTTTGTCTTAACACTATCAAGAAATACTGGTAGACTGTTTTAAAATGCAAAAAACAGTTTATACCTATTATCTTGTTACTTAGACCACTAAAATAGCCAGGGAGATAAAATACTAACTTTTCCCACATGAAGTGATAAAAGTACCCAGTGATTTTGGAAAGGGTGGCTTTCCTAGGAAAAAGAAGGATTATTTGACTGAATGCAAGAAAACATGTCTGAGGCCTATGCTTCCTCTAACAGTTTGTGCTCCTTACCTCTGCCTTTTGGAGTGATTTCAGCCACCAAGTCATCAACAGTAACGTGTTCTAGTCCTTTTTCTTTAATTACCTCTTATGCAAAAGCAAAAAACAAATCATATCATTTAAAATCATTATCTGTAAGAAAGATTTTCATAGAGGAAGGGTTAAAATCATGTTTTTAGAGTGTAGATTGGTCTTTAAATAAAAAGAGGACACTTCTTTTTTTCTTTTTTAATGAAAATTTACAACCTCATAAACATTGTCTCCAAATTAAAAGACAAAGTCTGTTCATCTTTCAGCTAAATAACTTGTAATAACAAATAGTTGCAATACTTAGAATAAACTGGAACAGAAGTAGTCAACCTTTGCAAAAAGCTGGAGATTTACAACTGAACAGACTTAATTTTAATATAAGTATACTATTTAAATGTATCTGGGGAATAAAATTCATTATTTGTGTATATAAGTTAAAATGTAGACCTTAAATGTAACAAAAGTTAAAATGTAGACCTTAAATCCAATTAGAAAGTAGTTGCTTACTCTCATAGTATCTGTGCCACTACTGCAACGGTGGGCATATTTTTGACTCTATACACATTAGTACAGGAAATTGGGCGGAGGGTAGTAAGACAAAGGTGCAGATCTAAAAATGATCAAAATATATTGTATGAAATTTGCAAAAATTCCTTTAAAAAATGTAGAGCTACTTTGCTCTTTTATCTTCTCTAGCCTGGGCCAAAGAAACGTAAGGAGTAAATTAATACTTACAGGAACTCTATAAGCTGGTTTATAACATTTACTATCCACAGTAAACTTACAGGCTAGTCATTCCTCCCACTTCAAAGGTGAGGTGACTGAGGCATACAGATTAAATTGCTCATTGGAACATGGGCAGAAAAACAGCTCCAGTCCTTTACTGGTGAAGGTTGCATGATCTCAGCATTCCTCCGTAACTACCCTGCCTCTTATAGTTAATGTACGCAGAGCCTATTATTCCTATAGTTAATGTGTAGAGTCTATTATTCTTACTTGCAGAAACCATTATAATACTATGAGGTTCATTACAAACATCCAGAATTTCACTATACCAAAAACTGAGCCAAAATGGAGGCTCATTTTAGAAATTTATAATCTATCAAGTAGTACCAAGAATACCCACCAAAAACCCAAAACCAAACAAAAAACTTCTATTGTGCATTTTTTTCTACAGTAAGTATAATTCTCTTAATAACACTGTTACAAACAACAGATATAATTCCAACTCTATCAAGTATCAAATACTCATTTTATTAAGGGACAGTATATCAGAAGTATTAATGTTACTAAAAAACAAATAATTCTATATTTTGATCACAGAAAATCTCAATACTCATGCCTTACTTGGTTTTGGAGAATACTAAGAAAGTTCCTAAAAATTCAGCAAGTAAGTCTACAAAAACCACCACTGCTGTAAATTCAATTTCCTATTTGTTTAAAACTATGCTTGAGTGTTTATACTTTAAAAAGTGACTACACTTCTTTCTAGTGAACCACAGAGGAACAATGGAAGTAGTTTATCTAAGTGAAACTGATTACCTTTACAGTGTGCCTTCAACTGATCCTTCCAGCCGCATTCAATTAATTTAGCTCTCAGCAACTCTTTGAGGCTGTTTAAAAAGGAAAATGTTTTCAAATTAATCAACACACAATACCTTAGATAGGAATGCTTGAAACAAAGGTACAAACTCTTCAACTAAAACCCCTGCTTTCCAGTTCCCCAATTTTAAGCGGCCTAATCCTGATTCTAGTACTTAGTTTTTGATGTTATGAAGGTCGATTAAACTCTGGAACATGAATTTCATCTGGTCTCCCTTAAGAAGAGTAAAATTCAGTGAGAGGAGATAAAATACTCCTGGATCTCCACTGTGTGGATTTTGCACAATGTCCATTCTACCATCAGGAGTAGAAACGTTCCCATTCAACTCCTGGAGGGCATCAGCTGCACCTGTGAAATGTTGGGGTTCCAAAGCTGTCCTGCTTCGCTCTCTCTTACTTCCTGAGTGTCTCCTTCTCCTTTCAGTAACTGGCACATCTTTCATAATTGAATTAGCGGGATTTTTTTTTTCTCAATGCTAAAAAGGCTGTACATTGAGACCAGTGGCATCGATACAGTATTTTGCTACCCTCTTTGTCACATCCATTTTTGTAAATTCAAACTCCTTCACTGAAATAGTTTCTGTTTAAAGAGATTTTCTTTCCCTGCAAACCATTACTCTTTCAAGATCCCTAGAGATACACCATGATCTGTCTACCTTAACATCTAATTAGATGTTTGAATTTTAACAGTCAAAACTCATCTTCTCTCCCACTTCATCCCATTCTCCTCACAGCAACTCCATTATTTTGGTTCCTCAGGCTGGAATGTGCAGCACCCTTCATTCCTCTACATGAGCAAATCCTACAGGGTTCGCTTTAAGGTGTTTACCTAGAATGCAAATGTTTCTCCCATCTCTGCCCTTAGTACCCAACTCCCTAAACGGTCTCCCTGCTTCTTCCCTTGAATGCATCATTCTCCTATTTCTCAAAATCTTCCAGTGCCTTCCCAATTTACTCAGAATAAAATTCCATGATTCCACTATAGCCCAAATGAGCCTTCTCCGAAGCCATGCAGCTGCCCCCATCTCATTCCTACCTCACCCACTTTATTCCTCAGCCTCCAAACAATTACTCTGCAATTACTCCGGGAAGCTGGGTTGGGACGGTAGGACAGTAGCTCCTGGAGCTCACCTTCTCCTCATACCCTTCTAATCTTTCATCAGTGAAACTTTCCTTTTTCTGTCTAAAACATGACCAGCCCTGCTTATCCTCGACTTTATTCTTCTCCTATCATTCATCGCCATGTAACATATTACACATTTATCATGTTTTCATCCATAAAACGAAGTTCCAGAAAAGCAGACTTCATTTTTACTATTGTATCTTTGGCATCGTACAGACAACAGCACGTGACAGAAACTAACTTTTTAAGCTTTGTGAATAAGGAAGGAAAGTGTACTTTTCTAAGCTCATTACTAGCAACACTTTCTCATGTTAGCCACAGGCTGCTGTGGACACCTCCTCCTTCACATGGAGGTCTGTTTCTCCTTGCAGTTTTGAAAAAGGAAGTCCTGCTTCCCACTTTCGCTGTTTTTCATCTTCACCCCAACATCAACTAACATCTTATTTTGCTACCCTCTTTCTTGGCCCCTTCAAATCTACCATCCACACTGCAAGAACATAATTCTTACAATGTAAAGTAATCTAGTTATTCCCTTTCTTGAAATCTTCAATGATTCCCACAGTCCAAGGATAAAGACAGCTACAGGTGCTTTGCAGACCAAGGCCCTGGCTTTCATACCCTTTCACAGTAAAATAAGCAAAGAACAAAACCAATGTGCACTCTCAGTATACAAATCTGGACAAGGTTCTTGTGATAGAAGTATGACCTGGGCAAGGCTGATCATAACTTGCCTATTACCTAAGCAAGATGGCAATCAAGTGAAGCTCTTTGCTGAGAAAGGTACTCTGAGCTGGTGGAATGTAAATTTTGAACTGCTAATCTCTGCCACCTGTGGGTAGGGCCTGTTTGAGAATAAAGACAAAGAGGAAAGCAGAGCTGAGAGAGGAAAAGATAAATCTTGCAACAAATTCTAGCTGCCTGGACTCAATGATGTATAATTTTCAAGTCCTAAAGTTTTAAATTAGATGGATTGATATATTTCCATTGGTTAAGCCAGTTTCCAAATTCAGTTTGTTTTAATTGGAGAATTCTTCTACAAGATCCACATTCCCATATACTGTTTCACCACAAGCTTTTACACTTTTCTAGTTCTCTCCTATTAATTCTATAGTTCTCAGAACATTACCATGCACCAAAGCTCTCTGGCTGCATATTCTGGACCAGCAACAAACTGCTGCTTTTTCTACTGTAGATAAAATTCTGTTTTATCGAGATCTTACCCAACCCCCCCCCCCCCCCC
>NW_008354281.1:671719-688625 GCF_000622305.1 Nannospalax galili
GAATCTACACTTCCCTTGCAAACTTTACTACCCTGCTTCGGGGAACCCTTCTTGGTTTCTCAGCACTTATTTTGTACTTCCAAATCAGTTCATTCCTCAAATACCCGCTTGGTAAATTAGGCGCTAAGCAGAGCATTATATACGGGGTATACAAGGGCATTTTTGCTGTCAGGGAACTTGGATTATATTAAGCTCACAACCGGTGGAGTGCACACAGAACTAGAATTTGAAATTAAATAACTGAATATTAAGAGGAAGAAAAGTACTTCAGAAAACAGTAAAAGCACATGCTGCTCCAAGGTAACAACCACGTGGCAACTGAAACTAGTTTTGTGTTAAAACCTTGGTAATATGGCCTCAGTGACAGGTATCTGGGTCCACGTTTTCTCCTCTAGTCCCCTATTCTATTAAACACGCTTTGGTAGCATCATTTCTTGCTTATCTCTGTACGTTGCTCTTCCAAGTCTTGCAATGCTGGTTTAAATGACTATAGGTGTTGGAATAGAGGCTTTGGATAATCTTTAATTTTCTGTAATACTTTCCAGATAGGTTTTCTTCCTTGACACTTAAGTCTTGCAATGTAACACAACTGCTAATGATAGTAAAACATAATCATTAACAGCGCTTGTCACTTACCGTTCTCTTTCTCCAGTTTCTATTAACTTTTGGTTAATCGCAGCTCTCATCTGTGCATCTTTGTTCATCTTGCTAACCTGTACATCAACATGTATTTTGAGATACAGAATATTTAGAAAAGTATTTTTCTTTTATATCCTCTAGACAATCATCCTAACACATCCAACATTCTATTAAGGGAAAGGGTGATAATTTCAATATGCTAAATGATATCAGTATGCCTATATTTACTGTATTCCCCTTCCCTTCTATACCCTTTATTATAGAGTTTTTAGAAAATAACTGCATGTAACATTTATTAAGAACTTATATACCTTATAGAGCTAACACTATGGCTTTTTAAAAATTCATATTTAACTCCCAAACTTACTGCTACATAGTATTACCATAATTTGTATTTTACAGATGAGAAAACTGAGGCACAGAGATAGAAAATGGAGAAGGCAGAATTTGAACCTCGGTCCTTGGATCCCAGAAACCCCAAACAGCTTATTTAACTGTACAGCTATACTGACTATTGATTATTTCTGCATCTTACCTTAATTTAAATTTTTGGGAATATATAACCTGCATATTAATAAAAAACTAGACATTACTATGTAAAATGAAACAACATGCCTCTAAGTGCTTTACAGTTCATTAAGATTTACTCAGAATTACACTGCTACACTAGCCCTGTGTCTCTCCTATCACTGGGCGGTATAAGGGAAAACAAATTCCAAACTAATAGTTAACTGAGAAAA
Source organism: Nannospalax galili (assembly GCF_000622305.1). NCBI lineage: Eukaryota > Metazoa > Chordata > Mammalia > Rodentia > Spalacidae > Nannospalax > Nannospalax galili. Next base: position 673,099 of record NW_008354281.1, read on the forward strand.
TTCCTAATTTTCATTAAAAACGGACAAAGTTAAAAAAAGGGGGGGGTGTAGAAAGAGGAGTACGGTTGTTTTCAGGACATTTTGGTCACTTAGAAGTTTGAATAATATCCGGAACAAGCTCATTACTTTTCTCATTTACCACCTCGTCTGTAGCGAAAACTAAGACTGACAATGAGTTTTCAGAGTTGGACTGGGCAAGGCGCAGGGGAGCGGAGGGGTTGAAAACTAGGCAAGGTTTTGCTTTCGTGGCTGGAACTTAACATTTTCAAAATAACTGAGAAGTTTAATCAGTACCAAATCAAGACTGTCGAAACTTCATCTCGCTTTGGTCCCTAGAATCACGGACAGTGACCTTGGACAAGTCACTTAATTCTTAAAGGCCTCAGTTTTCTCACTGGTAAAACAGGGCGCTAGGGGATCCCTCCCAGTTCAGACATTCTTTAGGAAAATAAAATAAGGCGGAGACAGCTGGAGAGGCGGGAGGGGAGGAGCCAGAAAACAAAGCGAAGACTGGCTCCAGGCCAACACCAGCAGCACGCCCTGTCGGAGAGCCCTACAGGCCCGCGAGCGCGGGTTGGGGAAGCTAACGAAAGACAGCACATCGAAAGGAGCCTGGGCTGGGCCCGGGTCCCGGCCCTGAGGACCACGGGCATAGCTCACCACCATCACCGCGGGCGAGGGCCGTCCCTTCCCAGCGACGAAATGACCCTTGCGCTGGCGACCGTTACCTACCACACTCTTCGGCTGCCCGGACTTAGACCCTCAGTAGCTCGGGCACCTAAGCACACAGAAAGCTAGAACACGCATTTCCGGGGCGGGATCTGGCCACCCTGCCTATAATGTGAGAATTCAACTAGCGCGGGCCGCCTTCTAGGCGCTCAGCCCTCTGGGTAAGGAAGTCCAGAGTCAGCTAGCGCGGGGTCTATCAGTTACCAGAAAACTACATATCCTACCATGCACCAGGATCAGTTTTCTTACGGACACTACATTTCCCTGAAGGCATTTGGCACCGTAGGGCCTTCTGGGATGGGAACCACGCCGCTTCCCAGCCCCAGTTGCCGGAGCGAAGCGCGGACCTTTCAACAAGAGCTTTATTGATTCTCCCGCTGGGCTCTTGCGAGGCGATGGAGGCGGCCAATTGCTCCCTGCAGGTGAAGAGACCGCTGCTGGACCCCCGCTTCGAGGGTTACAAGCTGTCTCTCGAGCCGCTGCCCTGTTACCAGCTGGAGCTTGATGCAGGTGGGATTGGTGGCGCCCGCTGGCTCCGGGTTCGTTCTTCTTTAGGCTGCTGTCGGCGCGACCCTCCGCGTGACCCCGGCCCCGGGACACGATGGCCTTCCTCCCGGCGCGTTCTGCGGGGTGCACTCGGCAGCCGCCCCGGGAGAACGGTGCCCATGCCGGAACCCAGGGCGGCCGCTTCCCTTCCCGGGGACCGTGGGTCGCCTTCGCCGGCAGCCGGCTCCTGGGCCGACACGGAGGCTAGCGGGTCCCCTCCGCGGGTGCATCCCGGGCCTGGCCCCTGCCGGGGGATAGGTCAGGACACCCTTCCTTGTAAACGTGTTCGCTGAGAAGCCACACCTCCTTGGAAAATCCCCAGCTCCTTTTTCCTCTGACGCTGAGCCATTTGTTAGAAAAGAAACTCCCACATTCCTGTTGGCATTTAAGAGTGCCCAGGACCCTGAGACATTGACGACTCTGTGTAGGCAACAACGCTAGAAATTAATGAGGGACAGATGATTTAGTGAGCACAGCACTATTTTATCTGTTGCTGGCCAGTGGATATTCTCAGGCGTGTTTTACAACGTTAAAAACTGCAGTTTTGTTAAGTGCCCAGAGATCTGCTTTTTGAAATACATGCTTTTGCACGTTCTGATTTTTATGGGCGTTTTCTGTGGAACAAACTTTTGAGAAATAACTGATCCAGAGTTAGCGAACGTTTGAGTATCGAACCTTTACTATTTAATTCGATTATTAAAATAAGAAGTGTGGGGGCTGGAAAGGCTGCGCGGTTAAGAACACTGGTTCTTTCAGAAGACCTGGGTTCAAATCCCAGCACCCACGTCCCAGCTAACAGCTGTCCGTAACCTCAGCCCCAGGGGATCCGACAGTCTCTTCTGACCTTCCCGGGCACTGCACAACAAGGGTGCACTTACCTACATGCAGGCAATACACGCATACACGTAAAGTAAAAATAATAAATAAAAAAATTAAAAAATAACAAGCGTCTTTCCTGGACCCGTTTCGTGTTACATTATGATGATTACATGATCAGTATGATGCAATTCATAACTGCACAGTATAAATAATACCTACTTAGGAAGAAAAGTCTAAATAGTTATAATGTGGGCTATTCGAGATCGGGATGCTGCAAAATGCAGTGGTAGTAGCTGAGTGTATTTTCTCAGCTTACCTGGAGATATGGGGAAGCTTCTTGGAGGAGTTAATAAATAAGTTAAGCTGTAAAGGATGGACTGGTAGCACTTGGCCAGTATAAGAGAGGATGACAATGAAAATTAATACATTCAGAGCAGCCACCTTTTTTAAATTGGTCATTGGGGAATGAGCACCTTTATTTCATATTTGTGATCTTGAGTAAAACTCGTGATTAGTGTAGTTAACAATTATGATTACAAGGTGATGGAATTTAGATTATTTTACTGTGAATTTATTCATGGAAATTTGGGGTTTCTCCTAGCTTCTAGGATTCCAACACTCATGAGACTGCCCAGGGCATCAAGGGTATGCATATCCAAAAAGCTACCAAGTATCTGAAAGATAAATTTTTATTTCATGTATTTAAAATTCAGGGAGTAGTGTTGGCCTTAAGGTTGGGGTGTAGATTCTCTAGTCATTGAACATATCCGGTGAACCTGAGATACACCACTGAACTTACAGAGGTGGTGGGATTAACCCATACTTGAACTTACCTCTGTGTCACTGAGAAGACCCTCACTGTAAAGGAGAAAACTGATCCTAAGTCAGAGGAGGAAACTACACAGAAGAGAAAGATATCCCTGAAGAAACGAAAACTTGTGACACAGGAATGAATTCAGCATTAAAAAAAATACAAATAAAAATTTTAAAACAGTAACTTCCTTTCTTTGTCTTTCATTTACTTCATTTCCTTCCCTCTTTCTCTTCTGTGTGTTTGGTTTGCTTTTGTCTCCATTTCAGTAAATGGTACTGCCATGAGAAGTTGGCTAATTCATTGGAAACAAAACAAAGAAACAAAGCCTAATGGCTGCAAACGGCACTACTGCTCACAGATGTACACGTCAGCAAGTGGTGCATAGTCCTCCTAGGGCTCAGTCATGTGTCCTTGTTCCGTTATGGGTCTGCTGAGGCAGCCATGTTCATTTGGCTTGACTTCCTAAGGGGTTCTCTGGCTATGTGCTTTATCTCAGATTTTTTCAGGTGCTCTTCGGATGGCTGTGCTACCTGTTGTTGGTCATCCTTCAGCATCCTAGCAAAGGATTTCTGAAGGAGGTGAAACAGTCCGTAGGTGCTGTTTCAGTCTGCTTTCAGCATCTCCTCTTTCCCTGTTGGCCAAAGCAAGTCAGCTAATCAAACCTAGAGTCAGTATTCAAAGGCCCTGCTAGAGGGTCTAGATCCAGAGAGACATAAAAGTGTAGATGGTGGACGTCTAGGAAGTTGTTCCTGTTGGAGTCCTCTTGGCTGTGTTTTTTGTTACCCCCTGTCAATTTGTGAGCATGTGCATGCAGTCATCTCAGAATCTTCATTTAACATGTGTTTGATGTTTCCTCCCCCTTGTTTGACCAGCCAAGGCCCACCCTTTATTCCTTCATCTTGGTTTATGTGTTATTTCCTCAAGTATTCCTTTCTGAACTGTCTAGTTAGACTCTATACTGTAAAATCTGGACAAGTTAGAATGTGTCCCGTACTTTCCCACAGTACCCAGTATTTAATAGACTATCACGTTGTAGCACTTAATACCTTATTTCTCTGCTAAGAGTGTTAGTTTTGTATTGATGGGTCCCTGGTCCCTCCTGATCAGTGATTTGTGTCCAGGGCTAGAGCATTGCCTGGTGAGTAGTAGTAGATGATTCTCTCTCTCTCTCTCTCTCTCTCTCTCTCACACACACACACACACACATACACATGTACACATTTAATGACTTTATTGAGATAATTGAAAGTAAAGTGCACATATTTAAAGTGTACAATTTAAATAGGTTTAAACCTGTTCATTCATGAAATCAAGGTACTAAATTTAATTATTGTTCCCCAAAGTTTCCTTGTACCCGCCTGTAGCTCTCTCTCTGCTCTTCCCACATTACTACCATCCCTGAGTTATATTATACTGTCGGTCAGTTTGCGACTACCATAAATATGTGTGCATTTTCTTGCATTTTTGCACATAGAATCACACACAGTGTACATCTGCTTTGAAGTCTGTCTTGATATCAATCTCATCCCAGCTTTCTCTTGATTAATTTTATAATAATATATATTACCTATTTCCATCCTTTTACTGTTTGCATCTTTTCATTAAATACAAATTTCTTATTGGCAGAAATAGTTGTCTTGCTTTTTAACTGAAATTGATAATCCTTATGTTTTTGTTTTTAAACTACATTTAACGTGACTGATTTTGTTAGATTTGAGTCCTTGATTTCCTATTAGTATTGTGCTTATTCTGTCAGGTGGTTAGAAGGATCAAGTTTTCCCATTTCTTTTCCTTTTGGATTGAAAATTCTTAAAAGCAATTTCAGTTTGCTTTATTAACTGTAGTGTGTTGTTATAATGATCACTTTAGGTATTCAGCATGTATTCCCAACTTACTATATAAAGGACACTTTCAAATGATGGTATACTATTTAATAATGTATTGGAAGAACTTTCATCTTCATGTCCTTTCTTATCTCTCTGTCCCTTTATGTGGTTGTCTCATATATTGCTTTTTTAATTTTACTGTACAAATTTTATTTAGATAATTATCTCTTAAAAAGATGGCTCAGTGGTTACATGCACTGACTGATCTTGCAGAGGATCCAGGTTCAGTTCCCAGTACCCACATGGTGGCTAACAACCATCCTAACTCCAGTTGCAGGGGATCCAACATACTCTTCTGATCTCCGTGGGCATTGCACAACATGGGTACACTTGCACACATGCAGGCATAACACTCATGCACATTACAAAAAAAAAGGGGGGGGGGCTGGAGAGATGGCTCAGCAGTTAAGAGCACTGGCTGTTCTTGCAGAAGACCTGGGTTTGAATCCCATCACCCACATGTCTGTAACTTTAGTTCCAGGGGATCCGACACCCTCTTCTTTCCTCTTTGGGCACTGCAAGACATGGGTGCACTTACATACATACAAGTATAACACACTCATACACATAAAATAAAAAATAAATTAATTAAAAAGCATTTGTGTAGTGTCTGTCCATGTAGTTGACCATTTCTGGTGCCTTTCATTCCCTTTTGTAGGTTCATGTTTTCATCTGGTGTAGTTTTTCTTCTGCCCAAATGACTTTTAGTATGTCTCAGAGTCTTGTGGTGATGCGTTCTTTCATTATTCATCATCCGAAAACATCTTTATTATGCTTTGATTTTCAAAAGCTTTCTTTTGCCATATATATAGAACTTTTTGTTCATTGCTCTAGAGATGTTGGTCCATCTTTTACCTTATTGTTCCTTATATTTTTCTTCCATTCTTTTTTGTGTTTTATTGTGAATAGCCTCCACTTTCATGCTGTTAATAATCTTGCTTCTTTTGCAGTGTTAATCTGTCATTAATCTCATCCCATGATCTTGGCATCGCCAATATCCTGGGGTCTCCATTGCACGTTAGTCTTCATCTTCAGTTTCACACACTGCCATTTACATTCTCAGAGACTCTGACCCAGACACAAATTGCCTGGCCTCAGTGGTTTTTATAAGACTCTCTGACCCCTTCAGTCTTCAGCCTTTCATCTTTCATGTCTAACGAAGCCAGTATCATGTGGATGATGCTGCCAAGTTCTGCTACTGACTTGGGCTGGAGCCTGGCCCTTTGGCCCACAGCTGTAGTGGACTCTGTGCTTTGGTGGTTCAGTTTGCAAAGTCACTTTCCTAGACAGTTGTTTTTGAGGCATAAACCCTTTCTGCAGTATTCTTAAATTAGGCTTTCTCCTTTAATAAACTTTCATAAGCTGGAGCCTTTGGTGGGTCATTTGCCTTCAGGGCTCCTTCCCTGTTGCACAGTGAAGAGCATGGGTTTCTCTCTAGCAGTTCCAGGTGCTTTGTTATCCACACTCTCCTTCACAATTTTAAACTTGTTCCCACAACTTAGTTCTAAACATTACTTTTTTCTTACCTTCTTGTTCTCACTGTAGTTCTGATTAAGAGCCCTGAGCCATACATGGCCTGAATGCCATGCTGCCTTGAAATTTCCTCCTTCAAATAAATTAGTCCATTATTCGTGCCTTCAACCTCACTCAAGTTTTCTAGACATGGACAGAATGCAGCCAGATTCTTTACCAGAATACAACATGACTAGTTGCCCCACTCCTGACAGAGTCTGTGTTCCCCTCTAAAATTTCAGGAGCCAGCCCTCTACTGCCTGCATTTCTCCCAGCCTTCTCTTCTTCCAGATTCCCAGTAGAAAGGCCATTAAACTTTGCTTATATCATTCTAAGACTTTTCTAACCCAAAGTTCCAGACCCTTCCATATTCCTCAAACAAATTCCAAAGGCCAACGAACCAGATTAGGTTTGTTAAGGCAATGGGCCCACTTCTTGGTACCAATTTTCGGTATTTTTCTGTTACTGCCTCAAAATAAACTTAAGGGAGGGAAGGTTTATTCTGGATCACACTTAAGAGTACAGCCCAAAGAAGTTAGAGGGAGGAACTTGAGGTAGTTGATCCAAACACAGAAAGCAGAGGCAGATGAATGCTTATGCTTAGCTTGCTTTCTCCTTTTTATTCAGCCCAGGACCCCAGCCCATGGAATGGTGCTGCCCACAGTTTAAAGTGTGTCTTCCTACCTCAACTAACCTAATCTAGCTAATCTCTCAGGCTTTCTCAGGCTTGTTGCCTAGGTGATTGTAAATCTTGTCAAGTTGACAACCAGGATTAACCAGGTTATTTTTAGATCTGTCCATTTTCCTGTAAGTTTAATAATTTCATATTTCTTTAGAGTTGAATGAAATTTCATGTGTATATGTCTCATTTTCACAATCGATCTGTTGATGGACATCTAGGCTGCTTCTGTTTTCTTGCTGTTGTGAATAATCCAACAGTAAGCATGGCTGTGCAGGTATCTCTGTGGTAAGATAAAGAATCCTTTGTATATATTGCCAGGAGTGGTATAGCTGGGCCATGTGATAGTTCTATTTTTAAGTTTTTAAGAAACCTTGATACTGATGTCTGTGATGGTATACTAGTTGAAACTCACTAGCAGTGAATAGTTTCTGTTTCCCTTCATCAGCTTTTGTTGTCCTCTTTTCTTCATGATAGCCATTGTGACTGGATGAGCTTGAATATCAAAATAGTTTTCATTTTTTAATGTGCATTTTTTGGATCAGTAAGGATGTGGAACACTTTAAAATGCTTTTGTGTGTGTGTGTGTGTGTGTGTGTGTGTGTGTGTGTGTGTTTGCTTTTTGAGAACTATATGTTTTTTTCATTAGCCTATGTATTGATTATCAGTTTAGGGTTTTTTTCAGTGTTTAATTTTTATGGCTCTTTATATATTTATGTATTAACCCTTTGTCTGAGGTATAGCTGGTAAAGATTTTCTCCCATTTTGTAGGCTGTCTGTTCACTCTGTTGATAGTTTCCTTTGCTGTGGAGAATTTTTTTAATTATAAACCCATGTATTAATTCTTATAGCTATTCCATGTGCTAATGAAGTTCTATTCAGATTGTTCTTGCCTATACTTATGTCTTGAAATACATTCCTGTTTTCTTCTAGCTGTTTGAGTATTTCAGGTTTTACAGTCTTTGATCCTATTTGAAATATATATATATATATATTTTAGAATTTCATACCTGAACATTGTGTTTGTATAATTTCCATCCCTCTCCCACACCCTGTCAATTTTGTGGCCTCTTCTTTGATTATTATTGTTATGTACACATGCATACGTTTATAAATATACATGTGTGTACAATGCAGTTGATATTAGATAACCTCTCAGGGAGCTAGTCCCTCGAGAAAATTGATTCTCCCTCCCTCAGCATCCATTGATTGCCTGTAGCTGTTCATCTAGAGGTAGGACCCTGTGAAACTTCCCCCATCAACCTTGGTATGTCAACTGGTTTTGTCATTGTGCATATCTTGTTAAACTACTGGACTCTAGGGATTACATTGGTATAGCTTCCCTGTCATGCATAGAATGCACTAACTAGCAGCAGGTGTCTTTCTGCCCCCTCTTCTGCAATGCCTTAGGTGTTGCATTTTAGATGTATCACTTAGGGCTGGACATGTCACAGTCACTTATTCTCTCTGTTTGACTAGTTGTGGAACTTTGCCATAGTCTCCATCTGTTGCAAAAAAGAAGCTTCTTTGATGAGTAGTGAGAGATATAGATGAAGATACATACTTAGAATATAGTAAGAAATTACATTATTCTAGGGAAGTGAGAGAAGTAGTTTGCCTTCTAGGGTATGTGACCTCTCCAGCCATGTAAATTGGTCATGTTTACAGTACCACAAAATGATGTTTTTGCTGGATGAAAGATGTGGATTTGATTTCATTCTGTAAGTAGATAGCCAGTTTTGCGAGCACCATTTGTTGAATAGGCTCTTTTCCAGTGTATGGTTTTAATGCCTTTGTTAAAAATTAGGTGGCCATAGCTGGGAGGACTGATTTCCAGGTCCTCTACTCTGTTCCGTTGATCTCCATGTAGGTTTTTGTGCTGGTATCACGTTGTCTTCATCATTATATGTCTGTAGAATAATTTAAGATCAGGTATTTGATTCCTCTAGTAATAGTATTTCTATTTAGGATTACTTTGGCTATTTGTGGTGGTACGCATTTCCATATGACATTTTGGATGATTTTTTCTAGTTCTGTGAAGAATGCTATGGGAAATTTGAAGGGGGTTGCACTGAATCTATAGAATACTTTTGGTAATGTAGCCATTCTTACAGTATTAACTCTGCTAGTCCATGAGACTGGAAAACCTTTTCATCATCTAGTATCTTCCTTAATTTTTTTCAGTGTCTTCTACGTTTTCATTGTAGAAGTCTGTCATTTTCTTGGTTAGGTTTATCCTAGGTTATTTTCTTTTATTTTAATTAAAAAATTTTTTTGTTTGTTTTTCTTTTTGAGACAGGATATCCCTGTAGCTCTCTTGGCATTCTATATATAGACCAACTAGGTTGGCTTTGATCTTACAGAGATCTATTTGCCTTGGTCTTCTGAGTACTGGGATTAAAGGTGTGAGCCACCACACCCAGTAGTTATTTATTATTTATTTATTTATTGAAACAGGGTCTCCCTGTAGCCCTTGCTCTCCTGGAACTCACTAGGTAGGCCAGACTGGCCTCGAACCTACAGAGATCTGCCTGCCTTACAAGTGCTGGGCTTAAAGGCATAAGCCATCACACCTGGCTCGGTTCTTTATTTTTTTGAAGAAGTTGTGATTGGGATATTTTTTCCTAATTTGTTTCTCAGCAAGTTTGTTATTAGTATATATGAAAGCTACTGATTTTTTTTTTTTTGAATGTTGATTTTTGTATCTTGCAACCTTACTGAAAGTGTTTATTTGATCTAAGAGCTTTCTGGTAGTCTATAGGATCTTCTAAGTATAGAATCATTTTGTCTGCGAATAGGCGTAAATTGACTTTTTCCTTTCTTATTTAAATCCTTTTTATATCCTTCTCTTGTCTTATTGCTCCAGCTAAGATTCAAACACCATATTAAAAGTGGGGAGAGAGGGTACTCTTCTCTCAGTTTTAGAGGAAATGCTCTCAGTTTTTCCCCATTTAGTATATAAAGTTGTTATATTATTATTTTGAAATGTGTTCCATCTATTCCTAATTTCTATAAGACATTTATCTTGAAGATATTAACATTCTCAAATGTCTTTTCTGAATCTATCTAGATGATCATAGATGATTTCTGTCCTTAAGTTTATTTATTTATTTGGGAAGTGCAGGGCGAGGGTGTTAGTTACTTATGCATTACTGTTACAATGTCAAGGAACAGCTATTTTGCCTGTAGTTTTAAAGGCTTTGGTCCATCATGGTAGAGAGGGCATAATGGAGCAGCTTACTTTGTGGTGTTCACTAAGCAGAGTGGAACAGTAATTAGAAGAGGCCCTGGCAAAATATAGCTTCATGGACATGCCCAGTGACATACTTTTCTCAACCAGGCTTCACCTTGGACACTTCTACCATCTCCCAGTAATGTAGTTAAAGTTTGAATCCTTCAGTGGATTAAACCATTCATTACATCAGAGCACTGTTAGTCTGCTTGTCTCTGGAAGTGCAGTGATAGACACACTTAGAAGTGGCTTTACTCATCTTCAAGGGAGTTCTCGGTGGAATCACATGGACAGTCAAAATTAACCATTGCATTAGGGGACTCTGAACAAAGAGGAGAAACATTTTCTGTGTTGTGAGTAGGGACATTTTCAGCATATTTAAATGAAGGAGGAGACCAGTGGAGAGGAGGTGGTATCACCTAGAAGGAAATGGAATTATGAATAATTACATGGAAATTAGTTTGGGAAGGGAAAAGACAAACAGGAAAATCTATACTTATGTATCATATAACAAATATTTTCATATTTTTATTTAGGCTTGTCAAGAATTTTGTGGTGGGGCTGGAGAGATGACTCAGTTGTTAAGAGCAGTAGCTGCTCTCGTAGAAGACCTAAGTTCGGAATCCCTGCTAACAACCATACTAACTCCAGTTCTAGGGAATCCAATGCCCTCTTCTGGCTTCTGCAGACACTGCATGACTCAAGTGCACTTATATACATGTAGGCAATACACTCATACACATAAAGTAAAAAAGGAAAGAATTTTGTAGGATAGATAATTATGAACTTTTATTGCAAATGAGGTAATGGAATAAGAAATAGATCGCTAACTTAATCAGGCTACTCTATAATGGCAAAGCTGACCCAAAAGCTCGTGCTTTTTCTGTTTTTGTGGTCTCGCAGGTCATTTTCCCTTGCTCTCAGGACAGAGAGGAAAAGCGTGAAGACTTAGGCTGTAGGTGAAGGAAAGGGAGAGAAGAGCATGTGATCATTTTATGTATGTAGAGCTTGCTTTACACTGATGAAAACAAGTGTATTCTTACTTACACGTACTCTTGTGAAGGACAGTAGTGAGTAGATCAGCTGTATGTGTTGTGGTCATAGAAGCAGTATAGAAAATATCTTCGCGGGAGCAATGCTCCTGACTGGCTCTGCCCTGTTCCACGAATCTAGTTTCAGATCCCATTATACAAACTTGTACTCTTCTATTGTTTTTATATCTTCATACACACATGGCAAGCTGCATGTAAGAGAAGACAGCTCTTTGTGTTGATGAAGTGAACTTTGTAAAGAATGCTCTTTGCCCCACTCTTTGCTTTTTATTTCGCTGGTCAGTTGTTAAATGTGGGCACAAATAATGGCTCAAATAATGGTGTATTTCAAGAAGACCAGAACCCACAGTGAGTCCTGCTGCCGCTGGCTTCCTCTTTACAGAAGTGAGTCTGCTTTTCTCACTAGTGTGTGCCAGAGCCAAGTGCAAACAGTGCTTGGTATGTGGTAAAACAGTCAACACTAAACCCATGAACGAAAAGTTAGAGGTTCTTAAAGTTCATGAGACTTTGATAGTTTTCCATAGGAACTGGAGTTTGGGGGAGTGTTATGAAGATTATTTGACAAAGATTAGGGGAATTCCTTTCCTGTTGGGTCCTTAGTTCTTTTACTAAAAGATTGAGTCTTTTTTTTTTTTTAAAGTAATGCTCATTTCTAATTCATGGTAACTTAAATAATAAAATATTACCTATTGACTTCTTCTGTAAAAATAGTCTTCAACTATTTCAAAGATCCAAGTAGAGATTAGACTACCCTGGTCCCCCTCCACCGTTTCTTGGGAACACAGGCTCTATGAAGAGTTCCTGGTGCTTAAGTTCTGAACACTGCTTTTCTCTTGAGGTGCTGTGTTTCACCTTTATACCCAACGTGTTGGCATGATAAATACAGCTGCAAATTTTTGTTACTCATTTTGAGCTAGAAGGAACTGACTGACAGTTTTATAAAGTAGTGATCATCTTACATGCCCAAGTCTGGCTTCTGTATTCTAATTACTTAAATTATTTTGTGGAATTCCAACCAATAAGCCCTGCTTTTTCATGATTTCCTAACAGTGGTTTTCCTTATATACCATTTTGGGTGGATTGTTATAGTGAGTCAAAAGATTAAGAAACTTCTAGATTGTTTTAGGATTACTCAGGGCTTTTTGTACACATATTGTGAAAACGTATTTATTTTATTATTGTCTGATAGTATTGCTTTGGGCTAATATTTTATATATCCTGCATTATCGAGTTTCATCCACACAGTGGTGCTAGAAAACCAACAGAACAGTTGATCACAATTTCCTTCCTATTCAGTAGAATATTTCTAATCATTATTTATAAAATAAACTTTCTTAGGCTGAAGGAGTTTCTTCAACCTCTATCAACTTTCTTATAAAATTAGGATTTTTGCCTCTGAAATGTTTCCACCTTAGGTCATCCTGTACTTGGATGATTGCTGCAGCATCCTAATGGCCTTTTGTTTCTTTGAACACAAGTTTATTTTTCCTACAATAAGTAGAGTAGTATTATGTAAAGGCGTACTCCTTAAATTAATTCTTCTATATCTTGGCTCAGTCTTGGAAAGTTTATTAATCTGAAGTAGGTTAGTTCTTTCATATTCCTGTGGCATCGCCAAGTTTTTGATAGAATTTCATAATTCATTATATAAAGTTTATGGATTATTTGACTAAAGCCCATTTTCTTAAAGCTCATAGAAGGTGGACTGTACTTTTGGGGAATCACTTGCTGAGTAAATGAGTGAATAAATATGTTAGCCAAGACTCAAAGCAGATATTGAAAATAAGAAAAGTGAGTACTCTGGGTGTCATGGTGGCTATTTTTTATTGTCAACTTGACACAACCACGAATGAAAAGCGTGAGTCTCCATTGAGAAACTTCCCAGGATATAGGAGGGCCCAGCCCACTGGTGGTGCTGCCCCTGGGCAAGTGGTCCTGGGTTGTATAAGAAAGTAGGCTGAGCACAGGACAGATGTCAGAGGAAACAAGTTAGTGAGCAGCATTCCTCTGAGATTTCTGCTTCCAGATCTTGCCTTGAGTTCCTGCCCTAACTGCCCTCATTGATGAATTGTGACCTGAAAGTGTAAGATGAAATTCACCATTTCTTCCCCCAAGTTAGTTTTGGTCAGAATGTTTCATCATAGCAACAGAAAGCAAACTACAGCAATGGGTAAAGAAGAAAACAATTGTAATCAGAACACAGTTAAAGTTAGTTTTATATTAAGGTAACATGTAGGTCCAGAGCAATTTACTTACTAGTTTCTGTTGGAATGGAAATGAATTCTACCTCATGAGCAGCCCTGAACAGCCCTGAGCAGTGAGATTTCTTAACTGCCTAGAAGGGCAGGCATGCAAGGGAGAGACCACATTTGGCTGATTCAAAATTAAGGAAACAGCTAATGTTTCATACATAGAAAACCTGTGTGTCCTAGCTATGATATTGTTTTATTAGATGGAATATGATGTTGAAGTGACTATTTGTGTTTGCATTCATTTTTCTAACTGTATGATAGTATAATAAAGATATTCTCTTTATTTCTTTATGAATGATAAAGATTAATAATACAATAGGGCCAACATTTTAAAAAGCATAAAAACATAAACTGGGGGACTGAAGAGCATTCTGCTCTTACAAAATTCAATTCCTAGCATCCACATGGTGGTTTAACAACTGTTGGGAACTCTAATTCTGGCCTCTGCAGGCACAATGTACTTACATAGATGCAGGCAAAACACTCATACACATAAAATAAATCAAGCAAATAAAAAAATAAATAAATGCATAAACTGGACTTATTTGCCCATAAGATAGGAAGTCCTTTGTTTTTTGAATTTCTGCTCTTATAATTCAGAATTACAAGCGATTCCTGAAAGAAGAGAATTGTTATAAAAACCCTATCTGTTGTAGGCTCTATAGTCTTAAGCTTTGTAAGGGTGTGGTCATCTCATTTACTCTCTATCCTTAGCACATGTGTACAAATAACTTATTTTTGAGTGAATCATACCGTGAATTGTCCTGAAGGCCTTTGTTATTACCATTTCAGGATTCTTTGCCCTGTGGACACTCTGCACAAGTGTATGATCTAAGGAGCATTTGATGATTGTGTTTACTTATTTTTTATCTTTTAGCTGTAGCAGAAGTAAAACTTCGAGATGATCAATATACATTGGAGCACATGCATGCATTTGGGATGTATAATTATCTACACTGTGATGCCTGGTATCAAGACAGTGTCTACTACATTGATAGCCTTGGAAGAATTATGAATTTAACAGTAATGCTGGTAAGAAAAACATATAGAGTATAAAAATAGAACTCATCTTGTTCTGATTGTTCTTTAATTTTCCCTCTAAATCTGATATCCAGACAGTTGAAATACAAATACCTTCAGAATGTAGAATATTATCAGCAAGCGATGAAAGGCTCCATTTCTACTTAAACTTTAACTTTTGTTCTTAGTATTTTTTTATGGTTACTTTTACTCTGCTATTCTCACTTTGTATAACGCTCTAATGTATATATTAATACCGATGCAGCTGTTCCAGTCTCATTTTCCTGTGTGTGGTGATGTTATCCTCAAATATAAAATTGTTTGTCTTCATTTCCTTTTAGTTAATATTTACATTGTGTGATTTAGTGTCTGGGTTTGATTGTTTGAACCTATCCTTTTAGCATTATGAAACAGCCCTCTGTTTCTGTAGGTACTGTAAATAAATTTTGCCTTGAAATCTTCTTTGATACTACCATTGTCATTATTGGCTTTTAAAAATTAGTGTTCTGGGACTGGAGAGATAGCTCAGCATTTAAAAGCACTGGATGCTCTTGCAGAGGACCTAGGTTCGATTCCCAGCACCCACGTAGTGACTAACAACCATCCCTAACTCCCAATTCCAGGGGATCTGATGCCTTCTTCAGACCTCCATGAGCATTTCACAACACGGATGCAGTTACGCACATGCAGGCAATAACACTCATACATATAAAATTAAAATAATAAATAAAAAAGTGCAGCCGATTATGACTAGTAATAATCAGATACATATTAGAGATGCATGCGCCAACATCTCAGTGTTAGTAGCAAAAACAATGAGTCTTTCTGCAAGGAACAATATATTCTAAAATGAAATGGAGATCTTTTTTAAAGGTTAAAAAACTCATTCAATTTTATGTCTTACAGGGCTTATACTGAGTTCAATATTGTATAACTCTGTTAACTCAACTGTGAACCTAGAAACTTGCACCCACTTGTGAAAGAGA
>NW_008354281.1:688667-699188 GCF_000622305.1 Nannospalax galili
CTTAGCTGTGAACCTAGAAACTTGCACTCACTTGTGAAAGAGATGTACTCTTGCTCTGGGGTGTGTTACTTAATATGTTAAATCTGTAGTGAAATGCTTCTTCTAATCATGTAGTTATTAAAAATTAAAATAAAATTAAAAAATTAAAAAAATTTTTTTAACATAGTGTTCAAGGAGATAGCGCAGTAAAGAGTTTGACTCTTGAGGTCCTGAGTTCAATATCCAGAACCCACATAAAAAATCTTGATATGATGGCACTCACTTGCAATCCCAGTGTTGAAAAGACAAAGATAAGCAAACCCCTGGAGCTTGCCAGAGTGGAGAGAGCATTTGTGGAACAACACCCGAGGGTGCCCTCTAGCTCTACATGCATGCAAACAAACACGTGTGTACCCATGCATGCACCTGCTTTCATGCACACAAAATATTCTGTTTTTTTCTCTTTTTCTTCGAAAGTATCAGTATTCTTATTTTTAAAATGTTTTGAGTGTTATATTATTTCCCCCTAGTTTGCCCTGTGTCTTCCTTGTTCCTTATTGTGTTTATGTTCTTGTCTTTGGTAGGAAAGTCAGCAGGGGAATCTTTGCGCTTGTGAGGGCGCATGTTCACATCAGAGCTTGATGTTACAATGGCTTTCCTCGATTGCTTTCCACCTTATTTTTGAGACAGGGTCTCTCAGTGACCCTGGAGCTTCTTACTGTTTGGCTAGACTGACTAGCCAGCAAGCCCATAGCATCTGCCTCTCTGCCTCCCAGTACCAGGATTAGTGGTGCCTCTGTGCCTAGATTTTCATGGATGCTGAAGGTCTGAACTTAGGTCTCCAGCCTTGTACAGTAGGTACTTTTCCCACTGAGCCATCTCCCCATCCCCTACCTCTTTTCCTTAAAACTACTTGAAATCCTCTTGGCTTATATCCAAAGATGGTAGTGTTATTATGTATACTGGTGAGGCTAGAGATCCTACAACTTACTCCTAATAAATGCCTTTAGTGAAAGATTTCTATTTGCGATAAAAGACCATAAAATAGTACAACTCCTTTTAGTTCTCTGATTTTTTTTTTTTTTTTTTTTTTTTTTTTTTTTTGAGCTAGAGACAGGGTCTCCCTGTATGTAGACCAGGCTGTCCTTGAACTCACAGAGATCTGCCTGCCTCTGCCTCCCGAGTGCTGGGATTAAAGGCACGTTTGTGTCATATGTTTTATTACTTCATGTTTATGCTACTGTATTAAACAGCCAATAGTGTGTTAGCCTTCCAGCTGCTCTCTGGCCCTGCTGTCCTCCTGTGCACTGCCCCGGTAGACTTGTCTGTCCAATGTGCTGTGTCATGTAAACCCATTTGAACTTAATTCATGTCAGACCACAGTTTTTGATATGTAACTTTAGAAGAGACAAGGGGTTTGTTTATTTATTTAAAAAAATAAAAATTGCAAAAGGTATTTAGTGAAGTTCCCTGACCACATTATTCTGTTCTCTTCAGCACTCATTTCTCCTGTGAATCTGTTTACTCATGTAAAGTCATGTGTACATATACATATATGTTGTTAGAAATGTAAGGTTTTGGTCCTGGCATGTACGGGACCTAATTCTTTCTCCTCAACCTCATCTCCTATCACCTCTTACATATTCTAGCAATACTAAATTCTGGCAGTTCTTCTGCTCCCACGGGGGCTCTTCTCATGGATCATATCCTCCTGGAGCATACTCGTAGTCCTGTCAGACTGCTTCCCAGTGTTCACTTAAGTCACAGTCACCCATGTCTTCATTTAAAAGCTTGCCCGGGCATCTTTCTTCTGCTGCCCAGGAATATTCATATCCCTGACTGTCACATGTGCATGGGCCATGAATTCCTTCTTTGCCAGAGGCTAGCAGATTTTCTGCACAGGGCTAAATATTTAGTTTTTATAGGCTAGTCTTCTGTTACAATGACTCACTTTACTTTCAGGCACAAAACAGCAATAAGTGGCTATAAATGGATGAATATGACCGCCTTCTAATAAAAATTTTCTTTAAAAGCAGACAGTGGACCAGAAATAGCTGGTGAACTGTACTTTGCTGCCTGTGGACTAGGCTGTGGAGCTTTAATATTTTCCTATGAGACATTTTCCTCTTCACATTACTATAATTGCTATAACTAATTTTGTAATTAACTTTTTTTAGTTTTTAAAAAGCTTGTTGAATAATAGGCTTCCATGTGGGGTTTTCATACATATTTCATTTTGATTGCCCATCTGGACCTGTGTATTTGACAGTTTGAGGCTAGGATCTGCATGTGAAAGACAACATACACTGTTTTTTTGAGCCTTGGTTATCTCCTATTATATATTCGCATTCTCTCCATTTTCCTGGGAATCTCCTAATTTCATAAATTCTAATATATATATATATATATTCCATATCTTCGTTATTTGTTCATCTATTAAGCATCCAGGCTGATTCCATTTTCTTGCTAATGTAAATAGAGCAGCAGTAAGCACAGATGTACAGGTAGTTCTGTGCTAGGAAGTAGAGTCCTTTGGGTATATACCCAAAAGTAGTATAGCTGGGTCATATGGTAATCCTCTTAGTTTTCTGAGGCCTCCACATGGATTTCCACAGGCTATTCACTGGTTTATACGCCCACCCACAGTGGGTAGGTTTCTTCCCCACATCCTTGCCAGCATTTGTTGTCATTTGTTTTCTTCATGGTGCATCACAAGTGCAGTTCTGTATGCTCATTTTCCTCATGTGATGATGTTCTGGAAGTTCCCTGTCAAATCAAGATTAATAGCTATGAGTATAGCTAAAACTCAGTCTAGAACTTCATTTTGTTATTACATAAATCTTAAAGCATTCATGAGAATGTGTTGTTTGAATTTTTAGGTATGATGATTATTTTACTTTTTCCCCCCATAAAATGTAGCAGTCCCTTAACTTCAGCTTTTGAATTTGCTGGCAGCCAAAGTCACCAGTTTAAAGCCACAGATTTGCTTAATCCACAGATTAGATTATAATTCTAAAACTATCATTTAGACTCTATATAAATTTTACAACTCTTGTCAAATTGTTGAAGTTTTTATGTCATGGTCTTTAGAGTACATGATTGTTCACTTAAATTTAAGACTAGCTGGCCTCTTAGCACATGGAGGAAGAAAGGTGAGTGACTGATGTATTACTGTGTCCCCTGTCTTCTTGTAACACACTCTTCTTTGTAAAAGGATGGATGATTCAGGTACTTAAACTGCCGCTTCTTGTCTTTATCATCTGAATCTTCTTTCTAAGCTACTTAAATCATATACCTCTGATTAATTTGACTTACTTTTGACATCTGTACACTCTTTGAAACTTTACACCATTATTTGTTAGTGAAATCCTATTTCTTTATTCCTTTTTCTCTAAAATTGTTTTTAGTGAAATAGATGTAGTTTTCTCTTAGGGGAGCATTTTCAGTAAAACCTGGTGGTAGTACTTTAAATAAAAGTATTGTTTCTTCTTTCCTAGGAGGGAAAGTTTTATTAGATACCTCAAAAAGACTCATTTATAACCCTTTTTATTCTATTTTATTCATTTTTTCATCTTTTAGTATGAAAAATCCACTTGAAGACATCTCTTAGAAATCTTTAGTTTGCTGAGATAAAATTAATTTTCAATAACAAAATACTAATTTTTCTTCAAACACTCACTGAAGGCTACTCTGTGGTTAGTAGTAAGATGAAGGAGTAGCAAGAGGTGCAAATTACAAATGTTGGGGGACGTGTGGAGCTCAGCGTTTCCTGAGATGCCACCTACTTGGCGTTTTGAAGGATGAATTAGAATTTGCCATGCAGGAACTGGGTATGGTGGCAAACGCCTGTATTCCCATCACTCAGGAGGTGAAAGCTGGAGGATCACAAGTTGGAGGCCAATCTGAGCTACCTAGAAAACTCTTATAGTTTAAAAAAAACAAAACAAAAAAGGAGTTTGCCATTCAGATTGGGGTAATGGGTATTCCTGAAACACATGAAACATATTTGACAAACTTAATCAGTCATAGTTGTTCCCTACAGGTGCTATGTTGGACTGGGAGAGGTGCATGGACAGGGTCATATAAGAGCCCAAGGTGTATCAGTTACCTTATTGATCACCAGAATTTGGAGCACCAATTCCAACTTAAATCACAAAAAATTGGTTGGAAATCTGGGGTGAAAATTTAATTGTACTTGAAATTTAGGTAAACATTGTAGAGGTTTGGTGTATTTTCTTACATTGGAAAGCTTCCATGAGAAATCAGTTACTATAATTTTTTCTTAATTACTATATTTCTATTTTATGTGTATGAGTGCATTTTCTGCGTGTATACATACATACATACTTACATACTTACAAGTGCATATCTGCATACATACATACTTACAAGTGCACCTGTGTCATGCAATGCCTTGTGGAGGTCAGAAAAGGGCATCAGACTCACTGGAACTAGAGTTACAGGTGGTTGTCAGCCACCATTTGGGTACTGGGGTTTGAACCTGGGTTCTCTGCAAGAACAGCCAGAGCTCTTAACTGCTGAGCCATTTCTCCAGCCCTCCCAGATACTATAATTATATCAAAATAGATTTATTTGAATTGGGGCAAATAACAATGTTTTTTATTCAGTTTCCTGACCTATTTGTCTTTTCTGTTGACGAATTAGAGAAGGTGTTTATGCTTTTTGCAATTATTGTCATTCTTCCTTTCTGTAGTTTTCCTCTTTTTTCCTGATCAAGCTTTAGAATGATACTGTATTTTTCAAGGTTTCAGGTTCTTTTAGTTTGTTTTCTGCTTCATTAACTCAGCTTCTTTCTTTGATTTTAAAACTGTATTTCACCTCAGAAGCACTTGAAGTAATTGATTAAAACAAAAACTGATTTCAGGATTCCATTGCCAAAAACTGATTTAGTGTGTCATGGCTGATTGTGTGGAAATCCAAATTTTGTCAAGCACTTTGGGTGATTTTCCTTGGATCCAGTGATGATTAATTCTTGAGAAGTCCTGCACCTGGGAATAGAATAATGTGCTTAGTATTTTTCTGATCAGCAACAGAAGAAAACAACCTTTGCTTTGAACTTCTGTTTTGGGCATGTGTGAGGAGTTCAGAACCACTAATTAGACCCTGGCATTTTGTGTTAACAGAAAACAGACAATTCTAATATCTATTGTAGTGCCTTTGCTAGTTACTTTTCTTACCATTCTAAGAGGAGGAGAGATTTGTTTTGGCTCAAGGTTTCTAAGATGTCAGTCCATCTTGGCAGGAAGGGCATGATGGAGACAGCATTTCACATCACCATGGCCAGGCAGCAGAGAAAAGGGGTCTAGGAAGAGGCCAAGGAGACATAAAATTTTCAAGGACACACATCCAAGTGATCTACTTCTAAACCCACCTCCTTTTCACCACCTCTCAGTAATGCACCATGCCACAAATTCACCAAGGGCTGAATCCATTAAGTCAGGCCATCATAACCTAATTGTCTCCAAAAAGCCTCTCACAAAGGTATGCTTTACCAATCTGCTATTATGGTGGGGAGGGGGGGGAGAGGCTGACTAGGGATTGAATCTTGAATCTAGGGCCTCATGAATGCTTGAGAAGCACTGTCACTGAGCTATGGTCCTGATCTTTCTGTGTTTTTTTTTAACTGAATCAAGCTTACAATGAAGATTCAATCATGGTCTTTATTTCAGTGGTGCTGTCCTGTCCCCTGATCTTCCTGCCTCCGTACACAGTGTCTCTCCCTCCCTCCATCCCTGCCTCCCATCTGCCTTCCTTTCCTTCCTCCCTCCCTCCCTTTTTTTTTTAAAACTGACCTGGGACTTAGTCCCTCTCCCTCAGCTTTTGGGGTGCTAAAGTTACAGGTATCAGGTTTGCCTCAACATGCCACCTGTTTTGGAGGGGGGTCAAAGTGGTATAAATACCACTATCCTGCGGCTGGTGTACACATGACCACACTTGTTAAATCTGTGCAAGACCACCACACCATGCACAAGTGGAAAGCTGTAGGGCCCAGGACAGCAGGACATGACGTCCGCACATTGTTCCTTCTTGTGGTGTTAGCAGCCAACAGAGGGCAGCGGTTCAACATTGCTTTATGGAAGTGTTACACTTCTGAGTAAGTTTATGTGTGAGCTTGCACTATTTCAGTTTTGAGAAATATTAATTAGGAGAAAGTGTGCTTACAGTGTAGGAAAGACATGAGAAAGGTTAAAAAAACATATTTCATTTTTTCTCTTAGTACTTAGGATATTTCTATCATAACATTTTTCCATTTGGAAAATCATCTTGTTTTCAACACTAAGGAAGAGTATCAGTTTGTGTAGTATATTTAAATTCTAGAGAACACCTACTAGATTCCATTTCTAAATATATATTTGTGAGGTCCTGTCTTGGACTATTAAATCCAGATCCTTGGGTGCAGCTGAGTCAGTTAATTTGAATTTAGTTATTTAAGGTCAAAGAAAAAAAATAAGGAAAGGTAAATTCTAGAAATATGAATGTTTTTAATACATTATTAACAGCTTCATTGTACTTAGATATTGATCAAAATAGAATTGATTATAAACATCTGTTTCTAAGACTAAGAATAAAAATGGAAAAAGAGGAGTAAGTGGTTACTAATTTAAGTGATGAATGCTTTTATTACTTCCTTTTAAAGGGGTAAAACTTTAATTCCCACTGTGTAATGATACTGGTAAATGGCATCCCTCCTTAATTTTGCTTGACCATGTTTTTGAACTTGAGTGGCCCCTTCCTGTAAATGTGTGTGTATTAAAGCAGCAGGTTTGTTAGTTCAAAGCATCTCTGCTTGCAGCTGCAAGGAAGAGGGCCCTCAAATCTATTTTAAGTAAGTAGATTCTGTTTAGGTATTGATACTTTTTGATTATTCCTCTACAGTGTCATCTGTAATAAATGAACATTATGACTTGCATTACATCTTGGTTCAGTAATCCTAATTAGAAATACTACTTAATAGCCTAAAGAAAAATCAAATATGATAACTGAATCAAAGTGTTTTAGGGGGTGATATTTGAAGATTGCTTTGAGATTTGAAGTATCATTCGTGTAGAACAATGCAAAAAATAGTTTCTTGTTAAGAAAATGTGAAGTAGGGAAGGAATATGGGCTGTGAGAGTAGGGTTGGCTGGGATTGGAGTCTCAGCCCTGCTGTTGTCTCGCAGCGGAATTTGAAGCTGATTCATCCTATTGAACTCTTCTTAAACTTGGGGTTACTGATTTCAATTGGTGATGTTTGAGTGGCCAGAAGTCAAAACACTTACCAAATTTACTTAATGCTATGGTCATTCATTGAGAATTACATGTGCCAATACAGTTTTAATGCTATGGATCAACTGTGATGTCTTGCCTCAGAAGAATCTTTAAATATCCTTAAACATAGTTACCGAAATATCCTTGAACATAGTGTGGTGTTTTTTGTGAGGAAAGGAACATGGATGAGGCCCAGGAATGAGAGACTTCAGGTACACGAGGTGCTATTAGGAGGGCACTTCTCAAAACGAAACTAAATCCAAATAGCAGGAACATTTGGTTTGCTTTCATTTTGTCATTGAACTCTGGTAAGGCAGGCACTGTATTTTTGTATGTATGTTTTAAGGTAATTTTGGTTTCATATTTATATACTTGAGCATCTTAATTATTCTGTTAGTGTACCAGTTTATCAGACTTCTACCAACTCCAGTCATATGTGGCCATGTATTTAAAAGAAAATGGCTTAAATGCTTATAACTACATGTGTGGAGAACTGACTTAACAAGTTCAGCTTTCATTCCACCTAATAATGGTTCACTACATTAAGTATGGAAGGGCATGCAGGAAACCACGAGAAAATCTTTGCTTTGAAACATTTGCTTTGAAGAGTTTTATTTTACTTTGACTCATCAATCTTTCTAAATAATCAATGTCACACATAAATTATTTGGTTGGAACAAAGGAGCAGTGTATTTGAAGCAGAAGAGAAAAGCTTGCTTCGCTCTGCATCTCTGCCCTGTCATACTCCAGTCTCATTTCCCATCCTAATGGAGTGCACTTAGGGATCAGCCTGTGTCTGTCTGTGCCTTGCCATGTGCTAATGCCTCCATTAGTTACAGAATGTATGAATTCATGTTGAATGTTATTCTGCACCCTTTTTTCTTTCTTTCTTCCTTTTTTTTGCTTAGTATCTCACTGATTTTTTTTTTTTTTGTCAGTAATATAAATCTATCTCAGTACATTTAAGAGTTATTTGGTATTCCGACAGGGGGATGTTCCATTTCTTTTCCAGCACTCTTCAGACAAAGACACCAGTCACACTCAGCTTGAATTAGTTGGATTTATGACCTTTGTAACAAGGGAGATGGAGAGCCACAGGGTGTTTAGGATTTAGAATTGTTGATATTCAAGGATCTGACTTGTGTTAGGTGATTTGGAAAGGGGTTATGGAAGTGGCCTGATGGGTGTCTTAGGTCTCTAGAAAGAACATTGGACTGAGGCTCAGGCTGTGATTAGTAGAGAAGTTGCAGTGCTTTGTCTGCCCTGTATCTAGAATCCTCAGCTCTCCCTGGTCTGCATCTAGATGCCTCAGCTCGTCCTGGCCTGCATCTAGGGGCTTGTTTGTAGTTTTAACCTGTTCTTTTGTGTTCGGTTGTGCTTATTGAGTGATGATGTTCTTGTCCTGCCACAGTCCCACAGTTGCCGGTTTTTAAGGTCAAGCTGATGTCTGTCTGTCTTTGGTTTTTAAGGGCAGCTGATGTCTGGTCCTGTGTTTGTAGTCTTTGTTTCCTTTTATCTTTATTTATGCATAGCAGTCATTCACTATCCTAAAAGTATAAAAACAATCTTCATATAAAAAAATTTTTACTTTTCTTATAAAACATTCCAATTAATAATCTTTTTGGAATATGAAGTATTTTTGTGTGTGTATAAGAGATTAACTTTTCCTCAAAAGTGCTCTGGTCTGCCAGTACCATTTGCTGATTGGTCTTCTTTTCATTAAGTGAAAATGTAAACAGACATCAGCCTGTGGCAAAACTTCTGTTAATTGGTCTCCATCTGACTGACTAAATTAATTGATATTCTCTGTTTCCTTGGTAAAATGCAGAGACTGGAGACAACAGAAAACCAAACATTCACTGGGACAGACCAGTCAGTACTGTCCTGATACAATTCTGTTTAAAGTTTTACATTACTAGCACTATTTCTAAACACTTGTTGCTAGCTATGCTTGTTATTTTATATTTCATATTTAATTCAACATGCACATCTGTAAATTATGAGTTCAAAAATGAAAGATAGGATTCATAGAACACTAAATTGGGTTGTTTTGTTATTCTTATATTTTGGCAACATATCTTATAGCTAGTGAGAACTCTGTATATTTAATGACCATAGATCAAAACTGTTGTGGATCAAGAAATGAAATGAATGAATGAAGGATGACTTTTGTCCTCTAGGAAAATCCCCTGACAATTGAAATTCTTTTTAGAACATGGAATTGAACATACTTTGGTGTTTTGATACTTTGTTTCCTAAATAGCATTTGAATGCATTTCCTTATAAAACATTTTGATGATTCATCATGTCTGATAACTGTAAATTGTAAGAACACACAGATGAAAATTTGTTAACAAAAATCTAAGCTGATAATAGTCCAAATGTAATGTTTTTGTGTGGTAGAATGTTATCTGTATAGGCATTTGGAACATGATATGTGGTATTTCTACTTAGTGAATTAAAAAATACTGATCATTAATTCAAAAGTTAAGAGAAAGAAACTAGATTACTGCATTGTATTAGTTTTCTATTGCTGTTATAATAGTTGTAGAACTTGGTGACTTGAAACAAACAGTTGTCCTCTCACACAGTCCCTGTGGTCAGAGACCACAATGATTTAAGTGGCAGTCTCCCTGATGGTTGAGATACCAGCCCATAAGTGCAATAATCAGAAAATTTGATTACAGCCAAAGAATGCAGTTTCAACATGGTTCACTCATAGAATACTCTCAGGAACCCTAGGCTCTTCCCTATATCGGGCTTTCCATGGCCTATCTAAGCATCTCCATAGCGTGGGAACTGGCTTTCCTTACAGCAGGTAAAGAAAAAGCAGTAATGAGGATGTGTTTTGTGATCTATCCTGACTGGTTGCCTGTCCCCCTGTCCTCTCTCCTGTATTTTATTTGTTTGAAGTGAATCAATAGTATAGTACATAAAGGAAAGGAAGTTAGGATCTAATGAGAGAGTCAGCTATACTGCAGATACTTTGTGTGGATGGATAAGGGATTAAGAATCCATCCATTTTATAACGCTTGGCTTCTTTGTAGGACACTGCCTTAGGAAAACCACGGGAGGTGTTTCGGCTTCCTACAGATCTGGCAGCATATGACAATCGCCTTTGTGCATCGATCCATTTCACATCCCCTACCTGGGTTACCTTGTCAGATGGAACTGGAAGATTATATATCATTGGAACAGGTGACCGTGGAAATAGTGCTTCTGAAAAATGGGAGGTGAGTTTTGTGTTTTTTTTTTTTTTTTAAGTGAAGCAAA
>NW_008354281.1:699333-716791 GCF_000622305.1 Nannospalax galili
AAGAGTACAATCAAAAAGTTACACAGATTCCTTCTGCATCACATGAAAGACATCTCACTGCCTCAGGCTCACTCAGCTGTCCAAACAACCATATAATGAATGACTTGATCTGCTACTGAAACATCTTTCCAACCTGGACTGGATTAGAACGGGGGGGAAAAACAATGTCACAGTAACCATGGGACATTCTGTGTGTTTTGAAACACATTTTATTTGAGCTGGCTGTGCATAGGAAAGGGACCAGTTTCAGAGGACCTACTAAAGCTGGACCTAAAGCATTAGTGCATTAAAAATAAGAATTGTACCTTCTTGTCAGGAATGTTATTTCTTAGAAACTGTTTTCCACGGGTTATGATTGAGGTCTGGAACTTCCCTAAGCCTCACCTGACTGCACAGCCGTCATATATTGTGTAATACAAAAGGCATGTGCTTAAACGTTAGGGAAAATATACAATAGGTACAGGAGGAGGACTATGTAAAACGTACATATAAATACATAAAGAAAGACGCTCCAGTTGAGAAGTAGAATTAGGTATTGCCGACGTCGATTTCAGGTTAAGAATCTAGGACCTTAAATCAGAAGTAATCATATGGTATATCAAGGGGAAAGAAAAGGTGGTCTTGAAACAAGCTGGCTCTAGCTCCCGATGAAGGCTCGGGATTGTCGGGGGCCACACTACAGGGATATCAGTGGACAGCCCTGCTCTCTGGCTCTCAGAGTTCTGAAATCTTGGTCTCAGGTCCCACCAGCAGCATTTTGTTCCACGACTTGTCTTCACATTCTGGTCTTGCAAATATACAATAGTAACCAATGTCTTAGGACTCTGCCAGCTCTCTCTCTGGCTTCTGTGGGTCCTCTTCTGTCTGGAGCTTCAGCTCCTTGTTTGACTCACTGGGCATTTTTCCTTCCTGAACTCCTGTTTCCTGCACATCTGTTAGCTTTGGTCCATTGGTATCTGGAGACTCTTTGGTTAGAATTCCCAAGGCAGCTTGTCAGCACGTGCCAGGCTGAAAAGCCCCAGCAGCTAATGGAGCAGGCCATGGCCCCTGCCTCAGCCGAAACCTTGACAGACAGTGAGACAAATGGAAGCACCCGTGTAGCAGATCCAGAAGCCGGAGGCCCAACACAGCAAGACGAGGCCATGGAAAGCTGGGAAGATAATGCTGTTGCAACATGTATGCAGTCACAGGTAGCAGAGGCAGCTCTTACCCAGAAAGAGGAACCCCCGGCACCTCCTAGTTTTCAATCCCAGGAGGGAAATAAAGAACAACCTAGAACAGAAGATGCTCTAGAACCCACACAAGAACTTTCCATGGAAGCTGTACTAGTTCTGTCAAAGACTAAGGTGGTTCACGAGGCTAGCCAGTTTGCTGATGAAAAAGCTGAAGACGGACTGTGTGTTGAAGGATTCGAGGTGTCTGCACACAGCACAGACGGATGCGACAGTCAGGAAAAGATTGCCGAAGTGAACTTCGATGGGAAAGTGACTGATGGGGCAGGTGGTCAGAAAAGTGAGAGTCTGACCCCAGAGGAGAGAAAGGTGGAAACTGATGTTGTGTTTTTTTAAGACTTACAAAGTCCAAGAATTGTATGCAGATTAGGTGGAGGAGGCGATGTATACCTGCCTGTGTTTTTTGTGAGAGCCCTTTTTCCTCTATAATTCTGAAATTGTTTCTCCTGTAGATCCTGCTTAGATGTCCTGTTATTTTCTTTGTTTTTTAGTCAAAAGT
This sequence comes from Nannospalax galili, assembly GCF_000622305.1. Classification (NCBI taxonomy): domain Eukaryota; kingdom Metazoa; phylum Chordata; class Mammalia; order Rodentia; family Spalacidae; genus Nannospalax; species Nannospalax galili. The sequence continues at coordinate 701,065 of NW_008354281.1, forward strand.
GCTGATCATGTTTCTCTCCTTTATAAACAAATGTATTTCTTTAAATTCTTTCTTCGAGGAATATTATTTAAAGTTAAAGCGTATATTTAAATATTTTTAATTTTTTCTAATAAATAGCATTCAAAATATCTGTTGGCTTGCCATAATTTTGGTATTCCCCAATGCAGTCTGAATTTATATAATATGTACATTTTATATGTGTGATTCTTTTTTTATAGATTATGTTTAATGAAGAGCTTGGGAATCCTTTTATTATAATTCACAGTATCTCGTTGCTAACAGCTGAAGAACATTCAGTAGCTATCCTTCTTCTTCGAATAGAGAAGGAGGAACTGGAGATGAAAGGAAGTGGTTTCTTTGTTTCTTTGGAGTGGATCACTGTCAGTAAGAATGAAGGTACAGTAAAACAAATGTCCGAACCTCTAGTGCCTGCCATCATTTAGTACGTCTTGAAATGTAAAGCTGTAAATATTTGGGCTTGCTTTTCTTAGGCATCTTGGTAGATTGTGTTACGGACAAAACTCACATGTGCTTCCATAGCCAACTGTGCTTTTTGTTTGGAAGGAGACATTACATGAATTTTGAAGACTTTAACGTGGATCTTTTTAATACAGCTAACAATAAGGATAAATATATATAAAACTAGACCTATTGTGGCACATGCCTTTAATCCCAGCACACAGGGGGCAGAGGCAAGTAGATCTCTGAGTTTGAGGGCAGCCTAGTCTACACAATACGTTCTAGGTCAGCAGGACTACATAGTGAGACCCTGTCTCAAACAAAACAAACAAAAAAAACCCTAGATGTACATAGCTGTCATATGACTTTCCTTATGAAAATATGTCTGCCATACTGAACAGACCTCAGAAACCACTCCAACGAAATACAGCATAGTGAACCAGCAAGCTGATTTGGGTTACTTATAGGTGCATAAGTAGTGGGTCACTAACAGGAATATGAATGCCTCAAAGGCAGCTACATCATGGAACACCCCCCCCCCCCACACACACACACATACACACAGGTAACAGACAACTGCATTCCTGGAGCTCTCTGCCCAGCTTTCAGCATGCCTCTGGGAATCTCCTCTCCCTAGTTGGTGTTTCTGCTTATGCAAACTGGGGAGGGACCTTGTGAGTCTTATAACTTTCAAGAACTTCCTGAATCTTGTAAGTTTCATTCAGTTCCTTAATCTGTGACCCTCCCCTTTCTGCCCAAGAGGAAATGTTTCAGTTTACAGGAGGTAGTTATACAATAGTGGTAAATTTTAATGTAATTTAAATATAAGTAAAAACATGAAAACAGAGTGAATGTCTTTATTCCATTCAACTTTGCCTTTTGCTTCTGTCACCTTTTTTTGACTCAGGGTCTCACTATGTAGCTGGAACTCGCTATGTGGACCAGGCTGGCCCCAAACTCATAGTGATCTGCTTGCCTCTGCCTGCAGAGTGCTGGGATTAAAGGTACGTGCCATCACATACCTTTAACTTTCTTAAAACAATTTTTATTTGCTTATCTAAAAGAGTTTTAAACTTTGTTCTGTTTGAACCTATCTAACTACTAGCTTGACATTAAAAAATTAGTTTTTCATGGTTTAACAAGGTTCCTTAGTGGTGTCAGCCTGCTCTTTGCCTTTGTGTAGTTTTTACTGTCCTACCAAGTGTTCTTTCTCCCTGCCTCTCTCCCTTTCTCTAATTGGTAGCTAAGGGAGATTTTTTTTTCCCCATAATGACTTTGCTCCATTGTTCTTTTGTAGCTTAAATTATTCATCCCTACAGAACAACATTCTTTACCTTATTGCTAATTTACAGTCTAATAGAAAGTATTAATACCCGTTTTCTAAAATGAACACCACCACAACAAATGTCTATCAGCGTTGGTCTCTAGACCCTCTCACATTCAGGTCTAACTGTTTGGAAGAACTTCTGGGTTACTGGCTATATGCAAGACCAACAGATAGCTAGCCTTTAGGGGAAGTGACTTCCAGGTCAGTTCTAGCTCCCATATACTTTTGATTGTTTCTTGACAATTTTAAATATAAAGTCATGCTTAACTCTCATGCTGAAATGGAGATCTTTTTTAAAGATTAAAACCTCATTCGATTCAGTACAATAATGTATAACTATTAATTCAACACTGTGAACCTAAAAATTACAGCCAATTTTGAAAGAGATGCATCTTTGCTCTGGAAACTGTTATTGACTGTGTCAATGATGTTGTAATGAAATACTTCTACTAATTATGTTGTTATTAAATAAATTTAACCCCCAACCTCCCCCCGCCCCAAAACCAGGCATAGATTTGACTTTTCACTCCTGGGCTGTAGTTTGCTGACTGCTACTTAAGAAACAGGGCAGAAATGTTAACTATTTTTTTTTTTAATGTTTCCAAAAACTTTATTGAGAATTTCATACATGCATATAAGGAATTTTGATCAAATCCATGCCCATTCCCTCCCCTCCAACATTTCCTGCTCTGAAGAGGTAACCCTAAAATCTATTAAGGATTAGATACAAGCTCCCAAATACTTTTGACATTTTTGGCCTTGGAACAGAGTATGTTGCCAACAGGCCCAAGGACATTTTGACTTTTAACCAAGGCCTAGCAAATTCCTACCTCCTATTCTTATCACACCATCCTCTGAAGGGGTTACCCAAATTGCCAATAGGGAATAGGGACACAGACTGCTCTGGCTTCTTCCATGCTGAACAGGGATGCAGGGTGAGGCAACTGGAGTACACCTTCAGTGGATCTTTCTAAAAGACTCCCAAATTATATAACTCTTGTCTCTAAGGGAAGAAGAAAGTCCTTGAATCATGAATGGGAGATGTGAAGGTAAGAGTAATTAGCATTACAAGTTCTAGACAGGGAACTAGAAAAAAGTCAGAACAGGGCAATTTTCAAATGTTCATATGAGAGTCCATTGGAGTTTCTTGACAAGGGCTTCCAAAAGCATCCCTCTATTGGATTCTTCCTCATTTTTCTTTTGTCTTCCAAGGCTGGACTAGTTGGCTGGGAAGAGTGGCTGGATACTCAGGTGAGGGTCCCATGACCCTGCTTGGCACTGCTTTAATGAATGAGCACAACCGTCAACAAGCCCAAGTGTGACTGTGTTTAGTGATCAGGCTCAGCCGAAGTCATGATGATGGTAGTTATTTCATGCAGAAGGAGCTGCATCGTCTTATTAAAAAGACCTGGAATTTGAAAGGATTTGGTGCTAGGAGCCACATATGAGGGAGAACATAACGTCATTTGTTTTTCTGAGTCTCTGTTACTTCACTTAGTATAACAGTTTCTGTTTTTAAGGTACATGATTTAGCTTTTTGTAAAAGAAAGAAGCATACATTTTTCTTTCTCCCTGTTTTCAAGAAATTGGGTTGCGTGCCAGCTGTAGGTCATTCCATAGTACCTTATCACATGGCCTCCAGACCTCTGCTGCAGCACTACCCAGCTCTGTCTGACACCTCATCTACTTCACCTTGTCTCCTCCCCTCAATTGGATCGACATATTTAGATTTACCTTTTTTTCCCTCTCCCACAGTTGTAATGAGAATGTGTGGGACCCAGCCATTCTCTTTAGATGTCCACTTCCCATAACGGTTACTAACATAATTGCTCTATTCTTTTGTTTTTTAAATTTTTTTGATTGATTGATCTTTATTTTATGTGAATGAGATTTTGCCTGCATGTATGTAAGTACACCCATGTTGTTCAATGCCTGCAGGCCAGAGGAGGGCTTTGGATCCCCTGGAACTGAAGTTAAGGATGGTTGTTAGCTGCCATATGGGTGCTAGGACTTGAACCCAGGTCTTCTGCAAGAGTAGCTAGTGCTCTTAACTACTGAATTATTATTATTATTATTTTTAATCTTATGTGTGTGCATGTGTTCAAGTGTATGTGTGTATGCAGGTGCATGTGGAGCCAGAGGTTAACGTCAGGTGTCATTCATCAGAAGCAATCCACTTTATTTTTTGAGGCAATGTCTCTCAGTGGTTAGACCTCACCAAGTAGTCTAAGCTGACCTGTGAGCACAAGGGATCCACCTGTTTCTGCCTCTCCAGTGCTGATATTACAAGGCATGTTACCATACTCAGTTGAATTCCAGGGACTAAAGTCAACTTCATGCTTGCAAGGCAAGCACTTTGCTGACTGAGCTATATTACCAGTCTTCTTTTAGTTTAAATTTAATGCAGCAGAACAGTGCTTTTCTAAACTATGTTGAGTAGAACATAGGATAAATTACATTTTGTGGTCAGTTAAGTTTGAAAATGAAGACTGTATCCCCAATACACACTAAGAATGTTGCATTTTCTTGTTTTCTTTTTTTTTTTTTTTTAATGGAAAAGGAACATTTAATCATGAATTCAACTGCTTGACACCTACATGTTATTTTCTGCCCCACACATTGTAGGAAAAGTCATCCTTTAAAATATATAGGCTTGGCTTGGAGCCTTTAAAGACAGGTTGAACTGTTGGCCATGCCATGTTTCTGTGAGAAAAATATAGGCATTTTTAGTTCATGAATTACAAGCTGGTGCTTAACTATATGTGAATTGAATGTGTGAATATAGTCAAAGATTTAGAGTAAAAGTAATCAGAGCAGATTGTATTGTGATCTTTAACTCTTAATAGTGAGTTGATTGTTGATGATGCATTTTTAAGCTTGTAAAAATATAGTCCACTGTAATAGATAACAATATAAATAAAGGTATGAATGCTTCTGAAATGTTTTGAGTTCTTAGAAAACAGACTATCTTCACAAGAATAAATTAACCAAAACTTTAAAATACAGTTCAATTGTTCTTATCTTAAAGGTTATAAGTACTGTTATTTGATTATTGATTATAATAATCACATAAATCTATCTTTGTATATAAAAACCAATTACCGTAGACATTTTCTTTTAAGAAAGCCTCTGATAGTTAAAATCGAGAAAAATGGTCCATGCCACAGTGATTCCCTCATCCTCAGTTTGTGGCTCTTTTCTAGAATGTGCCTGTCATATATCTGCTGTGAAAGTAGACAGGCTGGAGTGAAGGAATGTCAGTCACTTTGAAGACCCAGACTTTCTCTCCAGTAGAAGCTAATGCAAGGTCAAAATGTTTTACATGTACGTCATTTCACTGCGATAGCAATTAGACACATGTAGCCACTGAGCACTTGGTATGTGGCTGATGACTTAGGAAGTGAATTTAAACTTTACCTAATTTTAATTAAGATCCCACTTGTGGCCAGTGACTACTAAACTGGACAGTACAAATTGGAACAAATTTTATCAGACCTGGTATTTTTAAAGTAACAGCATATTTTGAGAAAATTAAGCTGTCAGTTTCTTTTTCTTTAATTTTTGAAAAAAATTATATTTATTTATTTATTTATTTATTTATTTATTTATTCATTTATTTCGAGTGTGTATGCATGTGTGCGTGCCGGTGGACACATGCTCAGGTAGTGTAGAGAGGTGTGGAGGTGATGGAACAGCCTATGGGAATCAGTTTTTTCCTTCTATCATGTGGAGCCCTGGGATCAAACTCAGGTCGCCAGGCTTGGCAGCAAGCACCCTTACTGCAAAGCCATCTTGCTGGCCCTAAGTTGTCGATTTCTTATTTTTAGCAAAAGATTCTTAATGATGTAGCTTTTAAAATTATTTATTCTCTTATAGATAATAAAAAGTATGAAATTGCTAAGCATCATGTTCTCCGTGGAAAGTCAGTGCCCCATTATGCTGCTATCGAGCCCAATGGAAATGGCCTGATGATTGTTTCCTATAAGTCCTTCAAATTTATTCAGGTTGATCAAGATCTTGAAGAAAGTATGGATGAAAGCATATCAGAAAAAACCAAAGGTAATTTTTCTTTTTAGTATGGAGCTCTGCCTTATCGTCCCAGTTTTGGTATGGATTCTGCTAGCGAAGAATAGATGTTTTCTCTTTATTTTCTTTAGTATTTCTTGCCCCTAAAAATAAAAATCTTTTCTGAAAGATACTACCTAAATGATATGAACTGATTTAATTTAGTAATTTTGTAATTATCAAAGATATTTTAAAATTTTGTAATTGACTTACTTGGTCACATATAAAGAATGTCACTTTACTATTACCATCAGAGAAGGCAGGATGATGACAATGCAGATAATCATCTAAAATGAGGTTAAGTTGACATACATATTTGTACCGTTCATATTGAACTGAAATTTCCTTCAGTGTTGGATGAATGAGTCATAGGTTATTCTTTAGAATGAAAAGGCACTGAGGTTTTCTAGAGGAAAAATTTTTTTGTTTTACATTATTTATTTAATAACCGCATGATTAGAAGCATTTCATAAGCTTTAACATATTCAATAACAATTTCCAGAGCAAAGATACATCTCTTTCAAAAGTGGCTGTAAATTTTTAGGTTCATAGTTGAATTAATACAGTTGTACAATTTTGAACTCAGTATAAACCCTATAAGACATAAAATTGAATGAGGTTCTAACTTTCAAAAAAGATCTCCAGTTCATTTTAACATATACTGTTTCCTACAGAAAAACTCATTTTCAATGCTACTAACACTTAGATGTTTGCACATGTGTCTCTAATCTCTATTTATCTGATTATTACTAGTCACAGTCAGTTACACTCAGATCCTTGGCACCTGAGTATGGATATAAAGTCATCAGGTAGATTTTAATGGTAATATTTTTCACCTCTACTAATTAACACGAAGCAAATTTTTATGTTTCTTCCTCAAATATAACTCATTTTTTTTATTTGTTATTTTTTTTTTGTGTGTGTATATCACACAGAACATCCCACAATCTTATTTATCTATATACCCACTTCCCAAATGATACCCTCCCATAGCCTCCCCCCTCCAGAGCCCAATCTCTGTTACTGTCCACTTTGTTGCCAGCACCCCCAGCTGTTCCCCAGTGCTTGTCCATCCTCTGAATCTAGTCAGCCTATCTAGAGATCCTTGTTTGAGGAAGATCAGCTGTTCCTCATCTAGCAGCAGTCAGTTGTCAATATTCCTTTAGATAAGATTGGGGTCTGCTGTTGATTTTCCCATTTCTATGCTGGATTACTGTCTGGGAGTCTCTTGGGTCACCCTGGCCAACAACTCAAAGGAAGGTGTCTCCTCTCTGGCATTGTTTCTTGTTATATAGCCTTTAGCTTTACACAAGGGCTCTTAAAAAAATTGTATCAACCCCTTTATTCTTTGGTTATACTTTCCTTTTGGGTGTTTAAGGCCACACAGTTGGCCCAGATAAAACAATTTATTTTAGAGGAAACATTTGTAAACAATGAATTTTTTTGTTCCTATCAGAGAATAATATATTTAATAGATTTTTATAATATTTTGCAGCTATGTTATTCTTTGCCTCTACTTTTTATTCCAAAATAATTTATTTAAAATAAAATTAACCTCACTGTTTTTGTACACATTTAAAAATGAATTCTTTGAAAGGTTTTTTTGTTGTTGTTGTTGTTTTGGGGTTTTTTTGTTTTTTTTTTTTTTTTTGGCTTTTTTGGGACAGGGTCTCCCTGTTGCCACAGCTGTCCTGGAACTCACTATGTAGACCAGGCTGGCCTCGAACTCACAAAGATCCGCCTGCCTCTGCCTCCCAAGTGCTGGGATTAAAGGCGTGCGCCACCATGCCTCCTGTCTGTTAACAGCTTTGTTGCCTTGCATGTGTGCTTTTTGCTACACTTGAAGACCCTTCCAAATTCTATTAATCTGTCTTACTTCAGAGTTAAACTTTCCTAAAGTCCTTCCAGAAAAGTGTGCACATTATTAGCCCACGTGCCGTTTAGAACTCACTCACTGAGCAGTTGTGAAGAGTGGAGCGAATGAGAACTTTGGTCATTGGATCCTCTTACTTGATAACTGAGACTGTGTAGTTCTAGGACAGATGGCAGCCTGGGTAGAACATAGCATGTGTTCATACCGCCACTCGTCCAGCTACCAGTTTTCTTGTTGGCATCTCATGTTACATCTTTAGTTCTTCTGGAATTTGTTATTTGATTGTAGGCTCTTCATAATCATAAAGGAAAGGGGGCATAATTTTTAAAAATTAAGTATATGTCATTGATTATCATTCTTCACATTTCTGAGAATAGACCTGTATTCATTTTCTGTAAACATAAAGAAGAGTGGTGTTATCTATGGGCTAGCTATTAGATATTATCTTGTTTGGTTTGGTTTGGTTGGTGTTTTGAGACACAGTTGTCTCCGTGTAGCCCCAGCTGACCTGAAACTCACTTTGTAGACCAGGCTGGCCTCCATCTCAGAGAGATCCAGTGCTTCTGCCTCCCAAGTGCTGGGATTAAAAGCATGTACTATCCGTGCCCATCTCATTTGGTATTGTCACAGTAATATAATTACTTAGTTTTCTTTAAAAAACATAGACATAACCTATAAAAGCACAGGAAGACACCCAAAAGTACCCACAGTCTGCAGCATTTCAAAGCCATACTACCAGTATGCCTTAATAAAAACCACCTGACTATTAGCATACATTTAAAAACATATTTTTATGTTATGTGTATTGCCTGCTTGTATGTGAGTGCACCTGTATCGTGCAGTGCCGCGGAGGTCAGAAGAAGCCATCTGATTCCCCTGGAACTGGAATTAAGGATGGTTCATAGTCGCCATGTGGTGTTGGGAATCGAACCGGGTCCTCTGCAAGAGCAGTCAGTGCTCTTAACCACTGAGCCATCTCTCCAGCCCTATTAGCATACATTTTAAGGCCAAGACTGGACCCGAACTACTGAGAACCTGTGCTCTCAGACAACAGCTAGCTCTTTATTTTATTGAAAAAGTATATCCAGCATGAAATAGGGAAATAAAATTTGGACCCTTATTAGAGAATTTTGCCCTTTCTGACCCCTAGACCTAGACAAAGACATACACGATCATAAATGGTCATTATCAGTTTCTCTTATTGGTTGCACTGAGATAAGCACTATATGCAGGGCTTGATATATAAATAAGCACAACTTACTTTCATATATTAAGTGGAGGGCAAGAAAGAGTTATGAGGGAGTAAGGCTCTCTGCTTAGCACAAGAGGAGCACAAGCTCATGAACTTGTTTACATTATAGACAGGTACAGTAAGATTAACTCTTGGCTGCAAGGTTAAGTACAAGTCATTTGTTCAGACTATATCCATATTGTAAAAGCCATTCCTACAGCAATCAAGAAGGGTTGTGGTTGTAACACAGTGGTAGAGGGCTTGCCTAGCATGTGTAAGCCCTGGTTTTGATCTTTATCACCATAGAAAACAAGAAAAAAAAGTTAGATGTTAATATACTCACTGTGAGGTGATTAAGAAAGTCTAGCTTTTCTTTAGTCTTATTCCATTACTTTTTCCACACTAAAAGTATAGCAGAAGTTATCCATTGGGTATTATATTGAAGAAACAGGAGACATACTTCGATATTATTTTCAACTAGAGTCTGCTGTGTGTGTGTGTGTGTGTGTGTGTGTGTGTGTGTGTGTGTGTGTGTGTGTGTGTGTAGGTGTAGGTATATAATTAAGGGAGAAGAGGAGTGATACAGGGAGGCAAAAAGGGAAAGAACTAAAATGAAGACTTGCTGTAAGTAGTATTTTATGGGTGTTGATCTGATGTATTAGGTGAGCCTGGAATATGAAAATTTCAAGTGAATTTGTCATAATTCTTTGTGTCAAGATTCTTGAAGTTTGTATGCAATTGTGTGTGTGTGTGTGCGTGTGTGTGTTAATCACTAGAAATATGTCAATTCATTTAGATATGTGTTCTCTTATATGTTTTAGGCTTGTATGTTATGGCCTAATTTTTGTTAAATTGTACAATGCATCTTCCTGTTCCCACTAGAACCTCTATATTACTGGCAACAAACTGAAGACGACTTGATGGTAACAGTACGACTTCCAGAAAATACTACTAAGGAAGACATTCAAATTCAGTTTTTACCTGATAGCATCAACATTATGCTAAAGGATATTCAGATTTTGGAAGGAAAGCTATATTCGTCTATTGATCATGAAAGCAGTACCTGGATAATTAAAGAGAATGAAAGGTATTCCTATAGTTTTACATTTGAAATTTTATATTATTTTAGCTTTTTCTTTTATTTTTTTCTTTCCAGAGTAGCACAGTAGTTTCATCAAAGATTACTATAATAGTTCTCTCTGTATTCCTGATTGCTCAGATAAATTAAAAGCTGTATAAAAGGATATAGCAGGAGAAGTCTCCCTCCAGCCTAGTCACCCATCTTCCCACTCTCCAGTTGCTGTTACTAATTACCTTCCAGAAGAATTGTGTTTATGCCTCTAACATGTTTTTTCTTTTAAGAAAAAAATTTTGCTCTATACATTAATGGTTATACATCTTGGTGTTTTCATTGTCAACAGTAAATCATAGGTAAGTAAATCTTTCCATTAAGAATATGTGGCAATTTTTAATACTTTATTAAGAATTTGTAAACCTTTCCAGAAGTGGTGGCTTTAATGCCTTTAATCTCCCAGCATTTGGGAGGCAGAAGCAGGTGGATCTCTGTGAGTTCCAGACCAGCGGGGGCTACAGGGAGACTCTGTCTAAAAAAAAAAGAAAAACCTTAACTGTTAGCTATACCATCATTTTAAAAAATTAGTCCTGTTATTAGACATTCAAGCTTTTGCTATAGTAAATAATTACATGTGTCATTTTGTAAGCATAGAACTGTATAGGAAGGATAAATTCCTACATGTAGAAGAATTCTTATTCTTTCCGAATGGTGAGAAACAAATTTTACTTCAATATAAATCAGTCGTTTACAATTCTTTTATGTGCTCTTTGTTTGGGACAAAAAAAAAAAAAAAAACTGAAAGAAATGCATGATAAATTAGACTTCATCTAAAAAGTTTTTCTCTTCAAAATTGAAAAGTTACATAGGATAGTGCATGCCTGTAATCCTGAGGTGGTTAGACAGGAGAATTAGGAGTTGAAGGTCAGACTCAGCTATGCCTTGTGACCAATCTGGTGATATGAGATCCTGTCTCAAACTGTTATACTTCAGCCTCAGGACCCCAAAGAGACCAGCGACTGCCTGACACTTCCAAAACTGCAAAAGCAAGGTTTATTGAACAAAAGTACAAACCTCGGTAGGGACCTTAACACAGAGACTGGTGCCCCAGCTCTATGAGAAGGCCCAGTCCATTGTTTGGGCTGGCCTTTTATAGAGGGTCCACCACAGCCTTATGTCATGGTGGGGTGAATGTATGGGGCCGTAGGTGATTGGTTGTTTGTCAGGATATTTTGACCGTTTGTGGTTGGGAGGCGGTTTTGACCGTTTGTGGCAGCTGGTCTCTGGGTATTCCGGGAACTACTCACTCTTACTGGAAAGATTCAACTGGGGTATTTAATAAAATGGAGGTTGATTTTAAAATGGAGTTGCCACAGCTCTTCATTCCCCCCTTAGACTTGTCCCCGAGACCCAATCATGGGTCTTGTTGCAATAACTCATAGCTTGTAGGGGGTTCTGATCTGAGAGGCGTATAAGTCTGCTGCCTCTGGACCATAAGCTGGATGGTTCCTAATCGATCTTTCATAAATTGTACCAGCTTGTTGATGATACATGGCCCAAAAGTCAAGAGTAGAAGTAGGAGGATGAGGGGGCCTAGCAATGTAGAAACAAGGGTGGTGAGCCAGGGAGATTTATCAAACCAGCTCTTGAACCAGCCCTGCGTCTCCTGCCTCTGTCTACGTCTGGTATCCAGCCCCTCCCTGATCTTAGCCATGTTATCTTTTATAATCCCTGAATGGTCTCAGTAGAAGCAGCACTCCTCTCACAAGGCGGCACAGAGGCCCCCTTGCTGAAGGAAGAGGAGGGCCAGCCTCCTCCGGTTCTGCAGGGGTACCTCTGCTAAAGAACTGACAGAATCCTGAAGCTGACTTATAGATTCTTCTAAACACTGGAGGTCAGCGTCTAGGCTGGTGCGCAAGTCAGTGTATTGAGCATTTCCCTTTATGATGGCAGTGGCCTCCATGACTATCCCTGAAGCTATCCCAGTGCTTACTAAAGTTGCAAGAGTCACAGCCGCAACTATGGGAGTTCTTTTAACGCACAGGGGGAACTGCTCTTGCTGTAGATAAAGCTTCATGAACTCTTCATTTGAGTGCTATACCAAGTGAGGGAAAAGGAGGGTGAGCACACAAAAGCTGGTTGTTTTGACAACCTGAGACTGGGCACAGGGTGTCAGCCCAGTAGAGCAGCCCCACCAGGTATTGTCAAGGGGGATGTAATACTCTTGGGTCGAGGCATTAACGGGAAAGGTCTGGTTGCATAGAAAAGAGTATGATTGGGGAACACTTGCTATACAGATCCCTGAGCCTGTAACTCTCTCGAGGGAGAGGTTTGCTTTAGAAGACTATCTGCAGCTTGAATCATTCCGGCTGGTCATATAGTTACCTTGTACCACAACTCCTTCGTAATAGGGAGGAGCCGTGTCATAACACAACCAGCAGGAGACAGCCTTGCTCGGGTGGGTGGCATTTAAAAAGGAGAAGGCCTGATCCAACAGTCCTATCAGGCCATCCCTGCCTGCTCGGGGTTTTACCATGGAGGGACTAACCGCGGAAGTTCCATTTTTGGGCCTGTGAGTGGGCATGGTTGTCCGACCCTTCCCTGTGGTGAGGCCCCCCCAGCTTAGATACTAGGAGAGGGTTTGGACCAATTGCGGTCCCCTGCAGGATTTCCTGCTACTGGAGAGAAAATAAGAACCCTGTATCATATTCAGTTAGCCACAGGCGCAGGCCCCATGGTCTGCTTACCCCCCATCCTCGATCCTGTTTTCCTTTTTCAGTGAACCTAATAAGTAGGGGGTTGCATCTCGTGGGATTACTACCCGAACCAGACGAGCATGGTGTTCCTGACCGGTTCTGCTTGATGGTACTGAGTTCTCCAGGGGTGGTTGTTAACCACCATGCCTCCCTGGTAGTCTTGCATCCCCAGTGCTGGCAATAGTAGTGTTTGGCCTCCCCACATCCAGGTTTAACATGGGGCCCTGGACAGACATAGAAACTTCTAGCCCGTAGATTCCTAACCCCAGATTTGAATTTACAATTATAACCTGCCAGGGAGTCTTCATACCCCAAGGGCTTTCCATCCAGACCTGTGTCATACTTTCCATCTGCTAGGGTACAGAGGTCTACATCAAGCGGGGGCCACCAGGTGTTGGGTGGATGATTCTCAGTCCGGGTTAACGCTGCCTTTCCCGTTTCCATGTTGGCCAATGTCCAGGTCACTTGTACTGGTGCATGGGGACTCAAACTTCCTGTAGGGAGGTGCCCAACCAGCAGCAAACGGGTCAACAGGGAGTGTCCTGCTGAATTTGAAGCTTGAGTGGGTTCAAAGGGTGTCGGGATGCCTTCCAGGTGTCTCCCTTGTAATCTTCTGGAACTGTAAGTGGGTCGACAGGCTTTGCGTGGGAATAGTGTACCCAGGCTACAACTCCGTCCACTTTGAGTGCAGTGGATGTCATCATGAGGACTACAAAGGGACCCTTCCATCTCGGCTCGAGGTTTTTCCGTTGGTGTCCGCAGATGAAGACCCAATTGCCTGGCACGAACCTGTGGGGTTGTGGGGGAACAACAGCCTTGTATATGGCCCTAAGTTGTGGCCAAACTCGTTGATGGGCCTGTTGCAGTCTTTGTAGAGAGTCCAGCATATCTTGGTCATCTAAGGCCGATACCAGGTCAGTTTGGAGGCTGGGAATCATGGGGGTTGGGACTCCATACATAATTTCAAAGGGGGTCAAACCTAGTTGGTACGGAGTATTTCTCACTCTAAAAAGGGCAAAGGGGAGGAGAGCCACCCAGTCTGCGCCAGTCTCTAAGGCTAATTTGGTTAAGGTCTCTTTTAGAGTTCTATTCATTCTCTCAACCTGTCCTGAACTCTGGGGTCTATATGCACAATGTAATTTCCAATTGGCCCCCAGTGCAGTGGCTATTCCCTTGCTTACCTGAGAGACAAAAGCCGGCCCATTATCTGATCCAATTGTATTTGGGAAACCATACCTGGGTAGGATTTCTTCAATTAGCTTCTTGGCCACCACATGAGCAGTCTCATGCTTGGTTAGGTAGGCCTCAGTCCATCCAGAGAAGGTGTCTATGAATACTAGTAAATATCCAAATTTCCCTGATTTGATTTCAGTGAAATCAGTCTCCCAGTATGTACCCGGCCATGTCCCTCTGTTCCTGGACCCTAGGTTAGCAGGAGATGAGGTCACGTTGGTTAATTGGCAGGCATGACAATGCCTAACAATTTTTTCGATGGCTTGGTTTCCTTTCTGAATTTTAACTTTGGCCCTTCTTAATAAGTCTTACATTCTCCGTGTGCCCCTGTGTGAAGCTTGATGTATTCTCTTAAGCAATCTTAGGCCTAATTTCTGGGGTAGGATGACCCATCCATCTGCTGTTCTCCACCAGTCCTCTAGACATTGAGTCATAGGGAGAGTGTGTATCCAGGCTAAGTCTTCAGGGCTATAATGGGGAGTTTTGGGCAGTTCTCTCACCCCAGGGTCTACCAAAGTGGGCAGGATCTTAGAAGTCAGGGCTATTTCTTTGGCTGTTTTGTCCGTCAGATTGTTTCCTATCTGAGTGGGGGTTGTTCCTTTTTGGTAACCTCATATAGGGGTTTTGTGTCAGGTCCCAGAGGGCTTGCAGAAGGTCTAAGATCTCTTGCTTATTTTTAATAATTTTTCCCTCTGCAGTAAGAAGGCCTCTCTCCTGGTAGATGGCTCCATGGATATGGGCAGTAGCAAATGCATACCTGCTGTCTGTATAGACATTAAGCCTTTTTCCCTTGCCCATCTTTAGGGCCCAAGTAAGCGCAACCAGTTCAGCTTTTTGGGCTGATGTACCTATTGGTAATGGTTCAGCCCAGATGACTTCCGAAGTGGTTGTGACCGCTCCCCCTGCATATCTTTTACCATCTTGGACAAAGCTGCTCCCGTCCGTGTACCAAGTCTCTTGGCGTCAGGCAGGGGAATGTCCTGTAGGTCAGGCCGGATGCAGTGCACCTGAGCCAAGATCTCAGCACAGTCATGGAGTGGGTCTCCGAGGTCAGGATCCGGCAACAACGTGGCTGGGTTCAGTGATGTCGGCACCTGGTAGGTAATTCTGGGCAGATTCAAGAGCAGGGCCTGGTAATGAGTCAATCGGGCATTGCTCAGCCATAAATCAGGAGGTTGCTTGAGCACTCCCTCGAGGGCATGGGGCGTTGCTACAAGCAGATCCCCTCCCAGTGTTAATTTGTTGGCATCCTTAACCAGCAAGGCCACTGCTGCTATAATCTGTAAGCAGGGGGGCCATCCAGCTGCTACACGGTCTAATTTCTTTGATGGGTATGCAATAGGTCTCTTCCAGGGGCCCACTATCTGGGTAAGGACCCCTTTTGCAATACCTCTATGTTCATCCACATATAGACAGAAAGGTTTGCTTACGTCTGGTAGTCGCAGGGCAGGGGCCTCTAAAAGCTTGCGTTTTAGGGTTTCAAAGGCCACTTGTCTTTCCTGTGTCCAGTTGAAGTCCTGTCCTTCTTTGGTGGCCTCATAGGTCTCTTCCAGGGGCCCACTATCTGGGTAAGGACCCCTTTTGCAATACCTCTATGTTCATCCACATATAGACAGAAAGGTTTGCTTACGTCTGGTAGTCGCAGGGCAGGGGCCTCTAAAAGCTTGCGTTTTAGGGTTTCAAAGGCCACTTGTCTTTCTTGTGTCCAGTT
>NW_008354281.1:721849-740878 GCF_000622305.1 Nannospalax galili
GCCTTCCTTCAGTTTTTTTATTTCTTTTTTTGTGTGTTCTTTAAATTCACTGAATTCTTTTATCATGTTTATAATTTTTTTTTGAGTTCCATGTCCTGCATTATCTCTAGGCGGTTCTCATTTTACTCCTCTAGAGGGTTACTGATATTTGGTGGGGCTATGTTATTTTCCTTTTTCATGTTGTTATTTTTTCTCTGTGATTTTGACATGTGAATTTCTTTTGTAGGTTCTGGTTCTTGTGTGAGACTCAAGTCTTCCTTTGTTGAGTTTTGGTCAGATTCTTTTTGCAACCTTTATGTGCCTTTGTGGTTTACTTGTTGGGCATGAAAAGCTGGTTCGTCTAGGCTTTGGGTTCTCTATTTTGATTTTATATTGGAGTGGCCAAATTGCTTTTGTCTTGCTGCTCAGGAGTTCCCACAGAGGCCCAAGTCAGATGAGGATCAGATGCTCTCAGTCTTTCTCCTAAGGTCTGGATCCCTCCAGGAAAGATTTTGGCCTCAGGAATTTGGGGTTTGGACTGGCCTGGGAGCAGGGCCCAGGAAAGATACTGGTCTAGGGCAGCTGGTGGCCATGCCACCCAGAGATACATTGGGAGATGGGGTTGGGAGGAGGCCCCAAGGGGACTGCAGGGAGGAACTGCATTGGTCTGGATGCAAAGGATCAGGAAGCAGAAAGGTCAGTCCGGGAGTCCAGGTAAGAGGATGGCGCATTGTGCAGTCCTGGGAAGCAGGGAGAGGTGAGGGCGGGGCCAGGCCCCGCGGAAGCAGTGCTCCTGGGGGCCAAGGAAGGCACCAAGTCGGCCTGGGTGAAAAGGATCAGGAAGCAGCACCAGTTCCCCAGCTGTCTGGGGACCCAAGACCAGGAATAGAGCAGGGCCCAAACCAGGAGCAGAGAACAGTGGCGGAGATGGAAGGGCGAATGAGGCTGGGGGAGTCAGTGTGCGGAGGGCTCCGCAATGGACCCACCCCGAGAGGCCTGAGGATAGGGTAGAGGCCAGGAGAGTTAGTGGGTGGTGCAGGTCCGGGGAAACTAAATAGGTCACTTCTTGCAAACATATCTGGGCCTTTTTAGCTGAGGCCCGGTAACCCAGGTCCCCAAGTGTACGTAGTAAGTCCTCAGTCCCTTCCAGGTAGGACTTCTGATCCAGTGCTGCGATCAATAGGTCATCAACATATTGTAACAGGCTTATGTTAGGGTGTTGGGCTCTGTACTCACCCAGATCTTTGTGCAGGGCTTCATCAAATATAGTTGGAGAGTTTTTAAACCCTTGAGGCAATTGTGTCCAGGTCAGCTGGCCATTAATTCCTGCCTCCGGATCATACCATTCGAAGGTGCATTAGGGCTGACTGCTGGGAGCTAGCGGTAAGCTGAAGAAGGCGTCCTTGAGATCCAGAACTGTATACCATTTCCGATCTGGTGGCTCTGAGTACTGAGTAATGTATAAGGGTTTGGGACAGTGGGGTGGATGTCAATGACTCTCTTGTTCACCTCTCTTAAATCCTGTACTGGTCTATAGTCCCCAGATTGGGGCTTCTTGATTGGCAGGAGTGGGGTATTCCAGGCAGACTGGGTCGTTTTCAGCACTCCCAGTCCCGTTAATTTTCTGATGTGTGGAGTGATTCCACGTCTTGCCTCTAGGGGCATAGGATACTGGTGCACCTTGACAGGGTCCACTCTGCTTTAAGTTCAACATATACAGGAGGCCTGTGTCCCGCTAGACCCATACCCCCTGTTTCTGCCCAGGCTTGGGGAAACTTTTGAAGCCAGTCTAGTATATCAGGGTTTGGTTGGACCAGTTCCTGGTAAAGTCTATATTCTTTAGCCAGGTCGTTGGTGACTAGAACCTGAACCGGTGCCCCATTGTGAAGCAGGGTGGCTCCTTTAGCTGTGAAGTGGATTTGTGCCCTCATTTTTGACAATAAATCTGCCCAGGAGCAGGTAGGGACATTCTGGGATTACCAGAAATGAGTGGGATACCCAACCCTTTCCCAAATCTACTGTTCTTTGGGTAGTCCATGAATAGGGCTTTGTTCCTGTTGCCCCTGTACCCATATAGTTCTGGAGGACACTGGCCCTCTTGGCTCTAGTAAGACTGAATTCTGGGCACCTGTGTCTACCATAAACTCAATTGGTTTCCCCTCTATTTTCAGAGTTACCCTGGGCTCAGGGAGGAGTCCTGAGCCCCATCTCCCCTAGTCGCTGTCATCACGCCCTGTCAGAGCTGATAATATTTTGGCTGATCGTCTATTCTTTTTGGGACAATCCTTCACCCAGTGTCCTTCCTTCTTGCAGTAGGCACATTGGTTTTTCCTACCTTGTTTCGTGGTCTTGATCCCGCCAGTGAACTCCCTCCGTACTGAGGGTTTGTTGCCAGTAATATCTCTCCAAGGTCCTTTCTGTGGCGGGCCCGTTGTCTCTCCAGGACCCTGGTCAGGCTTACTTCCTGTCTCTTTTCCTTTCTTTCCTCCCTTTGTTCTGCTGTCTCTCTTTTATTATAAACCTTTTCTGCCACTGCTATTAAGTCCCTAGGATTCTTTTCCCCTAGTCTATCCAAAGATTGCAACTTCCTTTTGATGTCAGGGGCTGCCTGATTTACAAAGGCAAACATTACAGTCTGTGCTGATTCCTCCACCTCTGGGTCATATGGAGTAATTCGCCGGAAGGCATCTTGTAATCTCTCTAATATGTGGCTGGGCTCTCTTCTGGCCCCTGTCTGACATCATAGACCTTAGACATATTAGCAGGCTTTCGAGCTGCCATCTTGAAACCCACTAACAGAGTCTGGCGATAGACTAGGAGCCTCTCCTTACCTTCTGCTGTGTTATAGTCCCAGCTGGGGCAGGTGGAGCAAAAACTTGCATTAATGATGCCTGGATCTGTCGTAGGGTCCCCGGTGGGGCCTGGAACCAATTTCCGGGCAGCTTCCAGAATTCTATTTCGCTCTTCAGTAGTGAACAGTACACCTAGGAGTTGGTGACAGTCATCCCAGGTGGGCTGGTGAGTGAAGAGAACAGTTTCTAATAAGTTAATCAAGTCCCTGGGGTATTCAGAGAAAGGCGCATTCTGTGAGCACCAATTGTAAAGATCACTGGTGGCAAAGGGCCAGTAATGAAAGGGCTGATTGCCCTCCACGTTCTGTGAGCGCCAATTATAAAGATCACTAGTGGCAAAGGGCCAGTAGTGAAAGGGTTGATTGCCCTCCCCACCTGGGGGCACCGCTGGCCGAAGCGGGAGGACAATGTCATCAGATTGGGGGGTTGCCCTCCTTTGACTCCACGTGGCTTGTGCAGGTCCCTGTGGGGGTGGGGGTGGGTCTGCAGGGTCAGGGGGCGGAGCCTGTGCTTGTGGTGCCTTGGTGAGGCACTCGTTAGGGGGGAGTAGGGCGGGGTGAAAATGTCGCTCTCCTCTGCCCTCCCCTGAAGAACATGTCTCTCTTCTGTCTTTGGTTTGAGAGAACCTGTAAGGGTGGAGAGGGAGCAGTTGGATTAATGGGGGAAGGAAGGACTTGACTTAAGGGAGGGGGCCATCAGGTCGTTCAATGAGGCTTCACCAGGTCATGATGTATGGAATCTGATCTTGATGGCCTGTGTGTGGGCCGAAGACGTGGTCCTCTACCCTACAAATAAAAGTTAGGTTAAAGGTTCCTTCTGGAGGCCAACCGAAATTAAAGGAGGGCCAGTCAGCCTTGCATAAGGTCGTCCATTTCCTTTTTTTCACATCTACACTATTATTATGAGCAATAGGCTTTATGTCCCCCCAATGGGCTAGTGTTAGGTCCAGAGGGGAGGAGGGGGTATTGCCCATGATGTTTGTCAGTCTCCTCCATTTCATCAACAAGGAAGTTAGAACGAAGATCACAAGACACAAGAAGGATGCAGACAGACAGAGGGCCCAGAACAGACTGCCGCGGCTCGTAGATGGTCTGGATTCCCGCCTGCGCGGGTTTCCTGGCTCGATTATGCCAAAGACCGTACGGATAGGACACATGTGTCCCAACAGGGTTGTTTGGTCCTCTGAGGTTTCAGATGGACAAACGTCCTGGAAGAATGCCCGGTGTGGGGCACCCACCCAGACGAGGATGGGGACGTCTCCCGGATCCTCCAGGTCGCTTTCTTAGCACATCTGCTAACATTCCAGCGACAAAAACCAAATTCAGATGGCCGCGACCAAAACGAAAGTGCAGAGAAGACAAACAGACAAACTAGTTACACAAAGACATACCCAGCTGGTTGAGCACAATTTTGGGGTCGGGGTCCGGGGGTCTCTGGGGATCCTGGACAAGCCCCCAAATGTTATACTTCAGCCTCAGGACCCCAAAGAGACCAGTGACTGCCCAACACTTCCAAAACTGCAAAAGCAAGGTTTATTGAACAAAAGTACAAACCGCGGTAGGGACCTTAACACAGAGACTGGCGCCCCAGCTCTATGAGAAGGCCCAGTCCATCATTTGGGCTGGCCTTTTATAGGGGGCCCACCACAGCCTTACGTCATGGTGGGGTGAATGTACGGGGCCATAGGTGATTGGTTGTTTGTCAGGCTTTTTTGACCGTTTGTGGTTGGGAGGCAGTTTTGACCGTTTGTGGCAGTTGGTCTCTGGGTATTCTGGGAACTAGTCACTCTTACTGGAAAGATTCAACTGGGGTGTTTAATAAAATAGAGGTTGGTTTTAAAATGGAGTTGCCACAGCTCTTCAAAACAACCAAAAACAGTTTTAAAAAATTGAAAATATGGGACTGGAGAGGTGGCTTGGCGATTAAGAGCACTGGCCGCTCTTAGAGAGGACCCAGGTTTGATTCACAGCACGCACATGACAGCTAATAACCATACTCGTAACTCCAGTTCCAGGGTATCTGATGTTCTCTTCTAAATTCCATGGGCATTGCACAACATGAATGCTCTTACATACATGCAGGCAATATACTCATACACATAAAATAAAAATAATAAAATATTTACAACAAAAAATGAAAATTTGTGCTCATCTAAAGTAACCTTTAAAAAATTTAAAGGCAAGAGATGAACAGTTACAAATAGTCACAGTACTCATATCAAACAAAAGACTTACATTTTCAATGTATAAGAAAGCCCTACAAATTTGTAAGATAACCAAGGGGCTTAGGGTATATTTCAGTTGATAGAGTGCTTATTTAGCATGCACAAAGCATCGCATTCCATCCCTAGCACTGCATAAACTAGGCCTGGTGAAATGCCTGTGCTCCCAGAATTCTATAAGTAGAGGGAAGAAGAGCAGCTCAAAGCCAACCTCAGTTCAAGGCCGAACTTACTAGGGTCATGGTGAGTTTGAAGTCAGCCTGGGACTATGTGAGACCTTGCCTCAAAAAACAACGAAAAACATGATTGCCTAGTAAGCATATGAAAAAGTACTCATCACTTTTCATTGGGAAAGTGAAGCCAGAATGAGACATGTTGCGTGGCTGAATCAGAAAGATTAGCTGTGTTGAGTGTTAGCGAGGACATAGGTGGAGCACGAGCAACTTCTGCCTTGCTGTTCTGACTGCAGTGTGGTGGCGGA
The DNA here is from genome assembly GCF_000622305.1 of Nannospalax galili. Taxonomy (NCBI): domain Eukaryota; kingdom Metazoa; phylum Chordata; class Mammalia; order Rodentia; family Spalacidae; genus Nannospalax; species Nannospalax galili. The sequence continues at coordinate 727,383 of NW_008354281.1, forward strand.
TTATTCAGCAGTTTCTTTCTAAGTTAAACATATACCTGTTTTGTGAGCTGGCGATTCACATTCTCAGTGTGTACCAATGAGAAATGAAAAGGCCTATTAAAAATCAAAATAAAGGCAGAGAAATTGCTTAAAACTATATTTTTGGCAGTTTTGCTTATAAAAGCCAGAAAAATGCACAATTCGATTGATTATGAAAAGGTGAATGAATGAACACATGTGGCATATTCATACAATGGAATTGTGCTGTTATATAAAGATGAAACTGATGAATACAGCAATATGAATGAATCAAAAAACATAAGGAATGGAAAAAGCCTGAGATGAAACCTAAATATTGTGTGATTTAACATATGTAGAGTTATAAAACTAACAAAAGCTATGTACAAGTCAGAGTAGTGTTTACTCTAAGGAATAGCAGAATTAACTGAACAACATTATAAAGAAACTTCCTGGATAGTAGAAACATTTGTTAAACTCAATGAATTCTATACTTAGAATCTCAAAAGTTTTTTTATAAACTATACTTCAGTAAAAGGAACAGAAATTGGGGGGCGGTTAGAGAAAACTAAAGTTTAAATTAGAATTAAACTTTAATCACCTGCCTCTTTGGAAAACTGTTGTCCCAAATTCTTCTCTCTCCAATCATTTCAGTTCATAAAATTACTTGCATTCATAAAAGATCAAGTTTTAATGATAACTGAGTTCATAATGTATTTATGAATAGAATTAGGCACTTAATGTTTCAAATAATCATATTTCATCTACAAAATTTTGTAGATTTAAAGTACATTATAAATCTTTGGATTTGGGTTAATTTTGTATAAAGGACTGTAGATGTTTTAAAGTAAGTCAGAGTTCTTGATTAGAGGGTGTGACCTATGTAAGTTTATTATGAGTCTAAATCATAGGAACTTGTAAAAGAAAATTTAAGATTTCTAAAAGCAGGTGTCTATAATCATTTTATTGTTACTGACATTTGGTGAGTTATACTTTCTAATCCATGAAAAACAGTAATCCATAAGGTTCTCTTAAAATTATTTTATCTCTCCATATAATCTATATGGTCATGTTTATGTGCATGTGAAAGATTTGAGGGTAGCACTTGAAATTGGTAAGCAGCTGGAACATATTGTTAAATGCATGGCATTGAGCAGTAATCCAGCAGGCCTTGGAGAGTGACTAGACTCCATGTATCAGTTTCAGTGCTCAGTATAGGAACATAATCTGGTTTTGTTCTCACAATAAATTTGCTAGATTCTGTGTTACAAAAGGTAAATGTGAGGTACAAATGACTTTAAAAACAAAATTTTCTTCACTTGATTGTTCATCTCTCATTTTCAAATAGCTACTGTTCATCACTTTAGAAGGATTCATTAAGCATTTGTAGTTCATTATGCATGTTGTGCTTCTTTTTGCCTGGATAGTAGAATGGTTCTAGTTTTCAAATCTGGAAATGCATATGTGCTAAAAGGGCCACATTATCTAAGTGTGCAAATTAAGAGTGGTTTAGAAGTCCTTTGTAACTCTGATTGTACTTTTTCAAATCTCTTTAGGTAGCAGCTAAACATTCGGATCCCTTGGTCAAAGTTCTTTGAGAGTGTTTACATGTTTTTAGAGTGATAGACTAGTATAATAGAGGTGCACATGGATAAGAGGCTAACTGACATCTAGCTTCTAACTTTGTCAAGGGATTCAGCCTCTTAGTGTTTTTCCATTCATTCTTAGAAAGTGGCATGAAGACAGTTCTTTCTTTATTTGGGTGCATTAAGCAATAAACGAGGTAAAACGTGACCAGCTTAAGATAGTACTTGTCGTGTGGTAAAGCATTAGGTAAGTATAGGCTGCTATCATTATTTTTGTTATCATCAGATTAGCCTATTCCTTAGAAAATATAGGTCAGTCTGGGCGTCATTGATTATGGTGATAATTTTCACTATTACTGATAAGAACTCTTATTGCATAACTGAGAGATTATTTTGTATGGTCCCTTAAAATAGTTTCAGAATTTTTTAAGTGCTATAATTCACAAATTGGTGATGATAACAATTTTGAAAAAGAACAGATGATAAATTTGCATGTTCTCTTTGATAATTGCAGTAATTATTATTGTACTCTTGGAATTGTTTACTTGGTTGGTTAGAGTGGCACACGTTTATCAAAGATGGCACATGGAACAGGCCCTTTCCTGTGGAGCAGCTACCATCACCCCATTTTTCTATTACAGTGACAGTTGCCCATAAAGTGTGTCACTTGAATTTTCTTCTTGTTCCAATGAAGCATGGGCCAGCTGCCTCTCTGTCATGGTCTGCTCTTCCTCAGCTCTCCCTTTTCCCCCCAACGTCAGGTCTTGATTTCAGAGGTCCTGACAGGCCCTGTTTAGTTCATGTGGAATTTCTGTGTAATGGCTTGGAAATACAAAATTATGTTTTTAAAAGTTACATGGACTACATTGACATTTTTTCCTGTATTACAAAGTTGTTTTCTAATTCCTACATTTGTTTTCAGTTCTTTAGAACCTATGTTTTAAAAATAGACATTGGCACTGTCTTAACCTGTCTCCTCTCTTGATAAATGTGTTAAGGCTGTTTATGAAACTAAATTGCTGGTTCCACATCCCAAAGGGCCCTCTAGCAGTAGGCATCTTCTTTCTTTTTTATGCTTCACCTCCCCTCCCCAGTGTCTGATAGAGAATGCTCCTTGTATTTGTCAGTTACCTTCAGTAACACACTGTCTACCTGCATCACAACTGCACTGTCCAGTTTCTCTCTTTCCATTCACTCTACCATTCCCTTCCTTCAAGCTATTTGACATGTCATTTCTAGTCATACTTTTATGTTACTTATTAAGTTAGCGTATTTTCCGTTGAATTGCAGGTTCTCCATGACATGTAAAACCAAAATGAGTAAGATTTTATGTAAAATATTCACTAGATGCCAAATAGGTAATACTTCTCTTCCTCTTCCCTTATCCCGTCCCCTCCCTCTCTCTTTCTCTACTCCTTTTTGAGATATACTCTCACTAGGCAGTGTAGACTTAAACTCTTGAATCTTTCTCTGTTTTGAGCCTACTGAGAGCTGGAATTGCAGCACACAAGATACTGAAGTGGGCCATTTTTATAGGAGGTCCCTCTGCTTCTTGTTGATTATATAGTCTGTATAGTTGCTTAATGCAACATAACATTTCTCATTTAATCTGTTAGCTTGGAGATTTCATTGATTAAGAAGAATGAAGGACTGACTTGGCCAGAGCTGGTGATTGGTGATAAACAAGGAGAACTTATAAGAGACCCAGCCCAATGTGCTATGATAGCCGAACGTTTGATACACTTGACCTCTGAAGAATTGGTAAGCAGTTACGATAGTAATGTCACTTTTTAAGAATCCGGAAGTATGTGGTGTGAGGATTTCTCTATGTCATACATTAGCTTGCCTTTCCTAATATGAAAGACACATCAGTTACTATTAACCTGATTGTTTTAGTATGGCTTAAAGTTCTAATATTTTTGCCTTACTCTATGTGAATGTATACATAAATGTGACAGCATATTGTATAGAACGTGTATATGTACTTATGTATCTCTTTACATATATTCTTTGGGAGACTCAACCAGTGCTGACAGGAACAGAAATTATACCATTTATATACTAATAATCTAGTTATCATTAAAATTTACTAGGTAATCTTAGAGTATTATAATTATATATTCTTTCAGTGTAACTATTCAAAATGTTCAGGTGGACCTGGTTGTAATAGGGTTGAGATGTCCTCTACTCTGCAGTGGGGCGTAGCTCAGTAGCTAAGCCCATGTGTTCAGGGCATCACACATCTTGCTTGGCACCACTCTCAGGGCCAACCACAGCTGATAGACCTATTGTGAAATATAGTGATAGTTAAAAAAATTATCCCTCAATACCAGTAATTTTTGGAAAATAAAGGAACAAGGACAATCTGGTGTAGACTAGAATGCTAGTTACTAAGAGTGGGAATGGAAAGAATTCAGTTGAAAAATATTAGGACTAGGTATAAAATCAATGGACTAGAAATAGAAGAGAGGAAAGTAAACAGAAGGGGAGAGTTGGGGTTTGTTAAGGTAACCAGAATTTAAAGATTATTAAAGCAATAGAAAAGTAGAATTACAAACTCTGTACATGAGTGTATGGGGAGAGAGAGCATAGTGGGAGTGAGGGAAATACGTGTTATAGGGAAGACAGGTAGTAGAGAGAGCACATAGAATAGGCACAAGGTCTTAACCAGAAACCAGAAAGCCAGTCAGAAAAGCTACAAATACTTAAATACACAAATGTAAATAGTCTTTGAAAAGACAAGGTAAAATAAATTGAAAAGTCAGCATCAGTCAGTGTCTTCCCTGCCTGTAGTGTCACTCAGTGTCCCTTAGCTGCCATTGTTGTTACATGCATTTAAACCTTTGCTGAAGGCAAACCTGCCTACTTTGTCTCTGACTCAAACGTGTTTGACCAGATTGGTGGATACATGTTTCAGTGGAGTTCATAATATGCCTGTCAGCCACTTTTTTCTGTGTTTATTAAGTAGTCCCCTCATTCCCTGTGTGCACTCCTATGTCCAGGACTGGACTGTGGTGTCTACGTTGATGCTTACATTTACCTTTGTGGCTGATTATTCTTCTTTACCAGGGCTCATACTGCCTCTCTGCCAGCCTGAGAGGTTGTAACTGAGTCAGTTCTCATGGGGTGTCATGGGGTTCTCTAGGTCTCATTCTTTTAGTGAGGGAAAGAAGGATTTGAATCTTGGTTTGTGGTTGTGTAGGGTTTTTCTGTTCTTCCTCTCCTGAGCAGTTTGATAATAATCTCTCTGAGGATCTGCTTCTTAACCCCAGCTCAATTGTGGTATCCTACTGGGTCATGTCCCAGAGTCTGCTTCATACAGTTTGATTTCATAATTTAGGTTTTGCCATCTGGTCTTGTCCTTTCTCTTTTACTCTTGGCCCAGGCCTAGGGACAGGGGTTGCTCCTTCTTCCCTACTTCATTGTTCAGTACCCTAAGTTAGCGTCTTTTATAAATCTAATGCTCAGTATTTCCGTATTTTACCTTGCCTCTCACAGTCCTGTTTATTACAGTCCTCCCTTGCCTTTCCATGCTTTGTACTATTTTTTTGGTCTTAAATCAGAGTCTTCCTGTAGTCCCAACTGGCCTGGAACTTACTGTGTGAACCGGGCTGGCCTTGATCTCACAGAAATCCATCCACCTGCTTCTGCCTCTAGAGTGGGACTAAAAACATGCTCCACCATGCTTGGTTTTTGCGCTTCTTTTTGAAGTCATAGATCAGGTGTTTTAGATCTGTGAGGAATGTTTGCCCCTAGTACAGTAATTTTTTAGTTGAAGAAGTAATTTCCTTATAACAATTACAATAACCCTATAATACTCATTTAGTCATGAAGTGAAAAATATTCATTTATTAATGACTTTCAATATCTTCAGAATTAAAAAAAGAAAAACAACAATACACCAGAACATTTGTTGTATGATCATTTACCAAAAATGATGGCAGCATGTGTAAACTGACTTACTGCCATGTTGAATTACAGTGACAAGGAAGACTATGAAGTATTTACAGTGTAGAGTTAGATGCATCCTAGGCTAGAAAAGAAAGACTAAAATATTGAAAGTGAATGTTTTTAGCAAAGAGAAGTATGGCTCAAATAGAGTATTAATGAAAAATTTTAAGAGCCATTGGAATTCCTATGTAAGACCACAAAGCTTGATTTTATAACCCTTTTTGAAACTAGCCATGGAGATGCATTTTCTCAGGTTCATTCATTCAGCAAATATTTATTATGATCTGCATGGAGAATATGATCAATGTGACACTGGTAGAGATTGTAGATAATTCTACTGAATGTCTTTTAAGCTCGGTGGTTTTAAAGAAATGTTGGTGTTTATGAGAAAGTTACTTATGCCTCCAAACAATGTGTTTGCTATAATCTTATTATCTGCAACTGTTAGGAAAATGTCTTTTTCCATTTTTTGATATCCAGATAATGCTACTTCATAAAATGATTAGGGAAATATTCTTCCATTCTGGAAGAAATTTATAGTATTGACATTTTAAAACCACCTCAGCTTGGTGTTTTCTTTCTTGGAGGTTTTCTATCTATGCGTGTTGCAATACATTGCAACAGTAACACAAATTTAAAGGAACAGAACTTTAACATGAAGTGTCATCTTTGAGTATCAGTTTTTCTTGACTTTCTTTTTTTCTTTCAGTTTTAACTTCATTACTGCATTTATTTTTTTCCATTTGTTGACTTTGAATTTATTTTTATTCTTTTTCTGTGTTTGAAGGGGGTAGCTTAGAATTTTTTTTTAATATTTTATTTTTTATTTTTTTATTTTATGTGTATGAGTGTATTGCCTGCATGTAGGTAAGTGCACCCATGTAGTGCAATGCCCAGGGAGGACAGAAGAGGCCATCAGATCCCCTGGAACTGGAGTTAATGGACAGTTGTTAGCTGCCATGTGGGTGCTGGGATTCAAACTCAGGTCTTCTGCAAAAACAACCAGTGTTCTTAACCGCCGAGCCACCCTTCTATCCCCAGAGTTAATTTTTTTACTTTATTTTTTTTAGTGCCTGTACGTCTGGTTTTTGTTTGGGTAAATATTTGTATGTATGGGTTCATGGTTGTTGAGTTTACATCTTTGTTACCATTTCTCTTTTAAAAAATATTACATTGTATAATTTGAGAACTACATAATATAGTTCTGTTCCTTTAACTCTTGTGTTACTGTTGCAATATATTTTATTTCTATATTATAAACCTTGTAATACATTACTTTCTAGCCTTAGTTGGCTAGTCCTTTTAAGAAGATCAAAAGTGAGAGAGAAAAATAAAGTCTTTGACTTTATTTTTACTTACTACACATTTGTCTTTTCCTCTACATTTGTCTATGTTGATTCAGGTTTTTGCCTGACATTTTTTCCTCCCTGAAGAACGTCCTGTAGCGTCTCTAGCAGTGCAGCTACACTGCCGATGAACTCTCTCCACTTTTGTTGCTTTCATTGGTGAAAGTATTTACCTTGTGTTCCTTTTTTTCAAAGTTATTTTTGTTGCAAATACAGTTCAGGCTAGCAGCTTTTTTCCTTTTCAGAAATGCTGCATTTTGTTTTGGCCTGTGTAGCTTGTACTGAGAAGTCAGTTATCATTTGTATCTTTGTTCAGTTATGCATGATTCTCCTGACTGCATTTAGTATTTTCATTTTATTACTACTTCTCAACAATCTCATTATTGTGACTTGCTATGTCCTATGATTTTTTTTTATAGACATAGGTAGATCCCTGGTGCTCTGTACTGTTTTATTTGTTCTGTCTTTATGCTTCATTTTGCATATTATCCCTTGCTTTTTCAAGAACACTGGTCTTTACTTTTGCAATGCCTAATCACCTGTCAGGTTCACATGTTTTGCCTTCTGTTCACACATTACACTTTTGTACCTAGAAGTTTAGTTTGGTTCCTTTTCATATTTTCCATCTTTCAACATGTTTATGCTTTCTTTTTATGTTTAAGTATATAGAGTATGTTTATGGGAGCCAAGGTCCTTTGTTGTTGTTGCTGGTTGGTTGGTTCTTTGGCTGGTTGGTTTTGACTTCTTGAGACAGGGTCTCACTCTAAGCTGGACTGGACTCAAGCTCTCTGTATTCCCAGGATGGATTGGAAGTCATGGTGGTTCTCATCTAGACCTCTTCAGTGCTGACTTTACAGGCATAAGGCACCATGTTCAGCTGTTCTAATTTCCTTTTTTTACTATCATTCTGTCAACAATTTTTTGAAATATCAGCATGTATTTATTTGTAACAATCAAATTATTTAAGTACATTACAATTTGTAATATTTTAACTTACTCTTTTTTAAAATTTTTACAAAAACATTGAGAATTTCATACATGTATATAAGGGGTTTTGATCAAATCCATGTCCACTCCTTCCCCTCCAACATTCCCTCCTCTGAAGGGGTAACCCTAAAATCTTTTAAGGAGATATGGGCTCCCAAATACTTTTGACATTTTTGGCCTTTGGAACAGAGTATGTTGCTAAGAAACTGGCTACATTTCTTTGGGGTCTTTTTACCCTAACTGCCTAACCAATTCCTTGAAGAGGTTACCCAAATTGCCAATAGGGAATCGGGTGGCAGACGACTCTGGCTCTTCCATGCTGAACAGGGGTGCAGGGTGAGGCAATGGTAGTTCCCCTTCAGTGGGTCTATCTAAAAGACTTCCAAATTGCATAACTCTTGTCTCCAAGGGAAGAAGAAAGTCCTTAAATCATGAATAGGAGACGTGAAGGAGAAGTAAAGGCAAGAATTAGCATTACAAGTTCTAGACAGGGAAGTAGAAAAAAGTCAGAACAGGGCAATTTTCAAATGTTCATATGAAAGTCCATTGGAGTTTCTTAACGATGAATAAATCCATTTTCCTGTTATTTATGTTACTTACATTGCTTTTATATTTGGCCTAAGAATCCAAATCCAGACAAAGAAAAACCTCCTTGTAATGCTCAAGAACTAGAAGAATGTGATATTTTCTTTGAAGAGAGCTCCAGCTTATGCAGATTTGATGGCAATACATTAAAAACTACTCATGTGGTAAGTCCTCAGTAATAGTATTTCTAAAAAGTTATGGATAAGTAAAAGTGTGGTAGTTTTGCTGCTGAGTACTGCTGTGTACTGATATTTTCAGTTGGCTTCCTCTCTGCTTGTTTTTTGTATGTAGTTGTGACCTATTATGTATAGTCACTTCATGTCTGCTGTTGACACTGCACATTGAGGAGTAAGCATTTCTTCTTGTTATTTTAATCCCTGGTTAAAAAGTTGGATTATTTTATGACGTTCTTGGGTGAGGTGTTTCTTTAGTGGTTATCCTGCAAATTACAGTGTATTTCTTTAATAACTTTTAAAATGATTTATTTTATTTATTTGTGTATGGAGGTCAGTACACAGAGGCTAGAAATGGGTATCAGATCATTCAAAGTAGGAGTTATAGACATTTGAGCATGCTCGTTTTGAGGCCATATATCGCATGTCAAAAAAAGGTGGCAGGGGACAGAAATACCATCTGAGCTGAAAAGTTTGTGTTACAGTGAACTGAGCTTCCTCTAGGCCAGCTGAAAAAAGTAAATCAGAGTGACTTGGAAATTTGGGTATGTTCTTTGTAAAGTTCTCTAGAAGACCTTATATGAAACAAACATCCACCATACTCAACTTTGAAGAAATACCAACCAAGTCTTTAAAGGGGCAGTAGCTTCCATCTATATTCCCTACCCGATACAACCCCCGAAAAAATGCCTGCCTCCAAGCTGCTGAACAGCTAATGGGCCATTAGAAAAGAAGACCTACTGGCAAATGACATGTTTGGGTTTTGTTGCTTGTATAGCGAATTCTTCATGTTGTATCTGAAGCCAGTGTCTGGCAGCAGTAGGAAAATGTGGTACATTCAGCAATATGTCCAATCTTAAACTTTTTTGGGTTCTCCAGAGCACCTTATATTTAAAATTAAGCTGTGAATTTAAGTGTACAACCTAGTCTCTCCCTAATTAATTTTTATAAAGGTATGTCTTCATGAATAATTTACTCGTTATTGGTAGTCACAAAAGCACATTAGCATTTGCACAGTTGATGTGTTTAATTCTTACAGTGCAGTCTAGAAAGTTTTCATTTTCTTATTTCCTTTGCATAGTCAGTTGTATACTTGGCAGCCACAATTTCCTTTATTTAAAAAGTTTGACTTTTAATTCTGAAAACAATTCAAACTTTGAAAAGTTTTGATGACATATTGAATTCCTTTAGTTCCAGATAAGTTTCCTAGCACTACCAGAACAAAATACCAACAGACTGGGTGGCTTAAACAACAGAAACTTGTTCTTTCATAGTTGAAGTTGAAATCACAGTGTTGGCAGCTCTATCTTCTCCTAAAGCCGTTTCTTTCCTGGCCTGGGAGATGGCTGGCCTCACTTTTGTCTTATCATGGTTTCCCTTTGAGTCTCTGTATCCTGATCATTTCTTAAGGGACTCTTCAAAGGTTCTATTCCCAACCAGAGGCATATTCTGTGACACCAGAATATCACTTATAAATTGGGAGTGGAGGTGAGATACAACTTACTATGTAACATAGATCTTTGTAGTAGTTAAGAATTTGCCACATTAATTTTTTTCTCTATTTTCCTTCATTTTTTATGACGTGTTTAAGGATGAGTTGCAGATACTGTGCCCCTTTGCCTATAATATTTGGCATTTTCAACATAACCACAATACATTTTAAAAGATTTATGCTTATAAAATACTTTTACCTGATGAAAACTCATATTCAAATTTTACAAGTTGGCCTACTAATGGACTTTATAGCAGCTTCTGACCCTGGCTTAGAATCTAATCCTATATCAGACACTGCATTTAGTTTGGGTGTCACTTAATCTCCTTCAATTTAGAATATCAAGTTATGAAACCTTTATGACAATGGCTTTATTTTATAATACATTTATAGTTTCCATTAGAAGACTTGGTTAAACTTGATGGCCTTTGTGACATATACCATTAAACATCCAATGTGATCAGTTTTGAGCCTGGAAAAGTTGTCAGTTTTTTTCTTTTTTTCCTAAGTAGATGTTATCTTCTTGGTGATTTTTATGATTAAAAAAAGTATATTTTAATCAATTACATTTTCTATTGCTTAGCTAATTTTGTCTTCCTAGCTCATAGTCATGGAAAAGAAAATTTTAATTATGTATGTAATTTAGTGAATGGGTTCTCGAACAAAAATGCAGTTTCAGACATGAATTTTATATATAAAGTTCATGAACAACTTACCTATACAGTTTAACTAACAGAAGTAGACTATAAACATTTTATGGTATGTATTATGATATGATTATGTATGATTATGATATTTATGGGATGATTACCATATTTGAAATAATACCTTCCAGAGCTACACAGTGGCAATTGCTTGATGGTTAGTATCAAGTGAGCTTGTTGAAGGGAATGACAGTCTGGTAATGAAGAACACAGGTTTGGAAGCATATTAAAATTTAAGTTATAGCCACTGCCTGTTACCTCCTTCACTTAGATATCTCAGCCTCTCAAGATGGAGTTTCCTCTTCTATGAAGTAGGATCATATTTGTACCTCTTAAATAGTGAAGATTAAGTAAAGGAGTAATAGATATGAATTCAAAATTAAAGTTTTTTTCCAGTTAATTATTTATTTAATAACCACATACTTAGAAGAAGCATTTCATTACAACAGCATTGACATATTCAATAACAATTTTCTGAGCTAAGATCCATCTTTTTCAAAATTGGCTGTAAATTTTTTAGGTTTACAATTGAATTGTTACAGTTATATAATATTATACTCAGTATAAACCCTATAAGATATAAAATTAAATGAGGTTTTTCTCTATATATCTGATTATTACTAGTCACAGTTGGTTACTTTCTGAGCTCCTTAGCATTGGAGCATGGATATAAAGTCTTCAGGTAGATTTCAGTGGTAATGTTTTTCACATCTACTAATTATTAAGGAGCCAATTTTTATGCTTTGAAGATTATTTTTAATCATTTTTAAAAATTTTTAATAACTACTTGATTAGAGGGAGCATTTCATTACAGATTTAACATATTCAGTAATATACTCCAGAGCAAGAGTACATCTCTTTCACAAATGGGTGCAAGTTTCTAGGTTCACAGTTGAGTTAATACAGTTATACAATATTGAAATCAGTATAAGCCCTGTAAGACATAAAATTGATTTTTTAATCTTTAAAAAAGATCTCCATTTCATTTTAGAATATATTGTTCCTTGCAGAAAGACTCATTGTTTTTCCTACTAACACTGAGAAGTTGGCACATGCATCTGTAATCTGATTATTACTAGTCATAATCAGTTGCACTTGGACCCTTAGTGCCTGTGTATGTCTATGAAGTCATCTGGTGGATTTCAGTGGTAACGTTTATCACCTCTACTAATTAACATAATGTAAATTTCCATGCTTCCTCCTCAAATGTAATACATTCTTTAAAAATTTGTTGATTTTGTGTGTGTGTGTGTGTGTGTGTGTGTGTATCACACAGAACATCTCAAACCATCTTATTCGACTATATACCCACTACTCAGTTGGCACCCTCCTATAGCCTCCATTCCCCAACTAGCGCCCTTATACTCTGATATCCCTGCTACTCTCTGCTGTGTTGTTGGCACCCCAGCCAATCCCCACTACTTGCCCTTCTGTTGAATCTAGTCAGCCTATCTAGAGGTCTTTGTTTTAGGAGGGTCAGCTGTTCCTCTTCTAGCAGCAATCAGTTGTCAATAGTCCTTTAGGTAAGATGGGGTCTGCTATTCATTTTCCAAGTTTTATGCTGGGTTACTATTTGGGAGTCCCTTTGTTCACCCTGGCCAACAACTCCCTGGCCAACAACTCAAAAGAAGGTATCTCCTATCTGGCATTGTTGCTTGTTATGCAGCCTTTAGCTATGCATATAGACTCTTGAGAATTTATATTGGCCCATTTAATCTTTGGTTATACTTCCTTTTGGGTGTTTAAGGCCGTACAGTTGGCCCAGATAAACCAATTTACTTTTGCTCCTAAGGTCATTTGAGGATCTGATTCTCAGGGGTCACATGGGCTTGGAAGGAGCCCCTAGCTCCCTTTATTTTATTTTCTTTTACCACTTCTGCCTATGTGAAGATAAGTCAAAGGTCCTGCTTGACCATGATTGGCTTCGCTTGGAAGCATGAAGGAAATGATTCCTCTGTGTTGACCCTCCTCTTTGTAGACTGGACACTGGTTCAAGTCCATCTCATGGGGTCTCCTAGGCCTCCTTGATCAAGAAAACAGGTGACCCACTACCATTACAGGACATTTTGAGAGATGCTCATAGTCCCCTGGAACTAGTCAACCTAGGAGGGCAAGGAGCAAAAACTGTCCTTTACGTCCCTCCGACCAAATTATTATAGGCCTCAAAGTATGTCTCTTAAACATCCTAGAAGGTTAGTTCCATGAGTCTGGTATTTTTAATTACTATGTGCCATGTAGATAAATCTTGGGCCAAGACCAATTGTTCTCAGATAAAACTTACCTAGACATATATTTCTTGATCTGCTATGTATAATTTGTCAGTAGGTTGTAGGAGTAATATGGTTCCCTCTGATTTTCAAAACTAGCTAGGCATTATTTATCTTTTGCATTGTCTCACCCCTCCACCATAGTTTTCCCACTTAAGGTGCCCCCATCTCCCCCCTTTTACTCTTAATAATACCCTTCTCCTACGGTCCTATCTCTCTTGAGCTCCTTCTTTCCCCTTATGCCCTAGGTTCCTTTTATACCCTTCCCTCCCCACTCCAACCCAGTTTTTGTCTCTGTCTCCCTTATTAAGGCCTGTTTCCTATTGTTCTTCCCTTTCAGGTTCTTTCTTTTCCTATACCTCCCAGTTTCCTTTCCATTATCCTGGTTCCTGTAGTTATGTCTGGATA
>NW_008354281.1:741247-741715 GCF_000622305.1 Nannospalax galili
TAAAGTGGTTTTAATTTGCATTTCCCTAATTATTAGTGATGTTGAACATCTTTTAAGATGTTTCATAGCCATCTTTACTTCTTCTTTTGGTAACTCTCTATTCAACTCCTTAGCCCATCTTTTAATTGTGTTGCTTCCTGCCTTGATTCTTTGTTTTTTGAGTTCATTGTATATTCTGGATATTAAACCTCTGTCGGATGTGTCACTGGTAAAGACTCTCTCCCATTCTGTGGATTTTCTGATGGCTTCCCTGGTTGCCTCCTTTGATGTACAGAAGCTTTTTAGTTTAATGAGGTCCCATTTGTTAATTCTTGCCCTTGTTTCCTGGGCAATTGATGTCCAGTTTAGAAAATCCTTTCCTACACCTATATCTTCTAGGTTTTCCCAGTGTTTTCTTCTAACAGTTCCAGAGTTTCAGGCGTAATTTACATTGAGGTCTTTGATCCATTTGGAATTGACTTTTGTGCA
>NW_008354281.1:741773-742191 GCF_000622305.1 Nannospalax galili
ATGCTGTCTTTCCTCCAGTTAATGTTCTTGGCACCTTTGTCAAATATCAGGTGACTAAAATTGCAATTACTCATAGTTGGGTCTTCAGTTTTGTTCCATTGGTGCATGGGTCTATTTTTATGCCAGTACCATATTGTTTTTATGACTACAGCTCTGTAATACAGCTTAAAATCTGGTATGGTAATCCCCCCATCATTGCTTTTAGTACTCAGTGTTGTTTTGGCTATCCGAGGCCTTTTGTGCTTCCATATAAATCTTAGGGTGGTTTTTTTCCAATTCTGTGAAAAATGTCATGGAGAATTTGATTGGCATTGCATTGAATCTATATATGACTCTTGGTATGATGGTCATTTTCACAATATTAATTCTTCCAATCCATGAGCATGGGAGGTCCTTCCATCTTCTCATGTCTTCTTCA
>NW_008354281.1:744210-747829 GCF_000622305.1 Nannospalax galili
CTACACCTGCTTTTTTCTTAGTACCATTTGCTCGGTATGTTTTTTTCCATCCTTTCACTTTGACATAGTGTCTGTCCTTGAAAATGAGATGAGTTTCTTGCAGACAACAAAAAGATGGGTTTTGTTTCTTAGTCCCTTCATCTAGTCTGTGTCTTTTGACTGGCGAGGTCAGTCCGTTAATATTTGAAGTTATTAATGAAACTTGGGTATTGAATCTTTTCATTTTTATGTCTATTTACATTCGTGATGTAACTGTACTTTTCCACAGTTATAACTCATTGAATTTCTTTCTGCAACTCCTTGGGTATAGTCATTCCTTTCTTTGGCTCTTTGTATTGCTTCCAGAACTCTCTGAAGGGCTAGTTTTGTGGACATGAATTCCTTCAGCCTATTTATGTCATGGAAGATTTTTCTTTCCCCTTCAACTATAATAGACATTTTGGCTGGATATAGTAATCTGGGTTGGCATCTGTGGTCATTTAACACTGGGAATACTTTGGTCCAGGCTCTTCTGGCTTTCATAGTTTGCATTGAAAAGTCAGCTGTAATCCTAGTGGGTTTTCCTTTATATGTGACTTGTTGTTTCTCTTTTGCAGCTTTCAGTCTCTTTGTTTTTTACGTTTAGTGTTTGTCCTGTGATGTGCCGTGGAGAGTTTCTTTTTTGGTCTATCTCTCCAGGATAGATTTTGGCCTCAGGAATTTGGGGGTTAGACTGGCCTGACAGCTGGGCCCAGGAAAGATGCTGGTTTAGGGCAGCTGCTGGCCATGCCTCCCAGCGATGTAAAGAAAGATGGGGGCGGGAGGCAGCTCCAAGGGTCCCTGGGGACTGCACTGAGGAGCTGGGTTTGTCTGGATGCAAAGGACCAGGAAGAGGAAAGGTAAGCCCAGGGGTCCAGGAAAGAGGCTGGTGGGTTGTGCAGACCCAGGGAGGCAGAAGACGGTGAGCTTGGGTCCAGGCCCAGAGTGCCCCTGGGGACCAGAGAAGGAACTGAGTTGGTCTGGATGCACAGGATCAGGAAGAAGCAGTGATGGTTCCCCAGGTGTCTGGGGCGCCAAGACAAGGAATGGGACAGGGCCCAGGCTAGGAGAGACTGGTAGGGGAGATGGTAGGGTGAGTGTGGCTGGGGGAGTCAGGGATGGGAAGGCCCAATAGACTTACTCCAGAGAGAGAAGCCTGAGGGTAGGAGAGAGGCCTGTGGGACCTGCAGGCCCAGGAAACAGAGGGAGGTGAGCTCGGGGCCAGGCCCAGAAGGTGTGCTCCTGGGGACCTGAGAAAGAACTGAGTTGGTCTGGATGCACAGGATCAGGAAGAAGCAGTGGTGGTTCCCCAGGTGTCTGGGGCGCCAAGACAAGGAATGGGACAGGGCCCAGGCTAGGAGGAGAGACTGGCAGGGGTGGGGAAGTGGTGAGTGAGGCTGGGGGAATCAAGGCAAGGAGGGCAAGATCGACTGGAGATCTCTGGAGAGAGAGGCCTGCAGGTCAGAGAGAGAGGCCTGTGGGTCTGGTAGGCCCAGGGAAGCAGGGCCGAAATTAAAGTTTTGATCTGGCATCCCAAACAGTGCTTTATTTCTGAATAAATCAATCAAATCTTTTTTTCAATTTAACTTGGTAGTACCAATAATTGAGGGTTGTTTAAATGTCTTCATCTTGACATTTAATGTTCAGAAGTCTAATTGCCAGGTGTTCTAAAAAGAAACTCAGAAGACTCTTGATGTTTTCCTGAGGATAGTGTAGTCTTCGCTGGCATTTCAAAAGTAAATATAGCCTTTTCTGTAGTAAATATCAAAATAGAACAAATGTGAAATTGTGTTTTATTACCCAAAGATTTTATAAAATTTAGGTAATAAAATATGTATTTGGCACTAACAAGGAATGAGTTTCTCTAAGGTAAAGATGAATTGTCTAGATGAATGTTTTATATTAAATACAAAAACTATATTTAAAACCCTGCCAACAGTCTTATTAAAGTTTTTTATTTGCCCAGTGTAATACCTAGATCATCCTGAGGAGAAAGCTACATTGTGTTGATGTTGTATCTCATCAGTGTGAGCATCACTTGCCATACTGTATATTTCTACAGCTGTACCCTTAGGGGAATTTGAAGTAATTGGCACTACAGTAAGTTGCTTCAGCCTACTCCTAAAATGTTTATTCTGATGCAGTGGGTTTCTTTGTAGTCTTTGTACTACTAATAAACCACTGGCTATTGCTTCTTACCACTGACAGTGTGTCTTCCCACAGCAGTTCTCCTTTTTGTCCCAACTTTCTTGTCTACAAAGTTTTAATCTTAATTTGAAGTCTTGTTTGTAACAAGAATATATAGTCTTTATAGTCTTTTTTTGTAAATTAAGATTTATATAGTACTTATTCCTTATGGGGGCTGGAGGTGGGGAGGAAAAGAAAACATTTTCCCCTCTGGGTGCTGAGCTTTGTGCCTGGTAGGCAAGCACTGTGCCACTAAGCTACATTCATAGCCCTTATGATGCCCAGTCTTTTCTCAGGAATCTTTTCTTTTTTCTTTAAATTTGTTTTTATTGAATCTTTGTGTATTTCATACAGAACATCTCAGTCAGTCTTAATCATCTTCATACCCCCATCCCCACTGGTACCCTCTCATAGCCTCCCACACTGGAATTCATACATTCTGTCATTGTGTTAAGGTATATTGTGTCAAGTTAGTGTCCCCAGACATTCCTCAGTGCAAGTTCATCTACTAAGGTCTGGTCAGCCTATCTAAAGTCACTTGCTTAGGAAGATCAGCTCTTTCTCACTGAGCAGCAATCAGTTGCCAATATTTCTTCAGCTAAGATTGGGGTCTGCTGTTCATTTCCCCAGTTCTATCCTGGGTTTTTGTCTGCTCAAGTTTGCATGGAACTCGTGTATGCTGACGCCTTTGCTGTAGATTGCTCAGGAACCTTAAACATCTTGTTTCTTTTAGGCAGTTGTCTATGCTAGATAATAGTGTCTCACTTCTTCTGTTTTAGTTTCATCAACTTGGTCTCTTTATTTTTTAAGACCCCCACACACACATAGTAGTTGTATGATCTCTTTAGGATCATACAAATCAAAATGCAAATTAATTGTGCTTTTTATTTGATGTGCTTCGTTTTCACTTACTTAGAAAACTTGTTATTTTAGTCACCTTACTTGATTCTGTGGTTAGTCTTGACTTTTGGCTGGACTGCACTGAGAAGCATGTAGGTTAGTGAAGTACATCTCTTGGTGTGTCTGGAGGACATCTCCAGAGAGGAGTAAATAAGGGCAGAAGCCCCACCCTGAATGTGAAAGGTGCAAACTGATAGGCTAAGGTTGACTAAAGGAGGAAAAGGAGAAAGCCAGCTAACATGGGCTTTCTCTTAATATGCTTTCTGACCCCGTGATATGAGCTGCTCTGCTCTGACACACCCTCTCCTGTATGGTAGACTGGAGCAGTGAGCCAAAACAGATCTTTCCTCCTTTACGTTGTTTACTATAGCATTCCCACTTTGAAGAATAGATAAAGCCCCTTGAAGAAAATGTTTCAAAGAATCATTTCCTGGCAGGCATGGTGGTGCATGCCTTTAATCCAAGCACTCGGGAGGCAGAGACAGGTGGATCTCTGTGAGTTCAAGGCCAGCTG
>NW_008354281.1:747847-767303 GCF_000622305.1 Nannospalax galili
TACCAAAAACCCCCAAAAAAAAAAAAAAAAAAAGAATCATTTCCTTGTATAACCTTGAAAGTAAGAATTCTGGGAACAGCTGATGATTAAACTGAATCTTGAAGAATAAGTAGAACCCATTTGATATATGAGGACAAAAGGGGCAGACCATGGCTGGCTGGACTTGTGATCTATAGCACTTTGACATAATTGTGTAGTTATGTACGGATAAGTAAGTAAACAAGAAGAGAAAGCTTCTAAGTGGGGAAAAGAGGCATGTACTGAGAGACCGTTATCCTCATCCTCTTTGCATGGAGGATCTTTCTTGGTTAACCTTTCAGTTGATGCTTCATGGTCCTCTGTTCCTTTCTTGCTGCTGTCTCATCACCCATAGGACGACCAGAGATTCGTCAGTTCTGTCATTAAGCCTTAATACTCACTTGGCTCCTGAAAGTAAAGATTTTTAGAAAAAACACTCTTGCAACTTGCACATCACTCAGTGTTTTCCTTCTGGGAGAGCCCTGGGCGTGCAGGGAGAATGAGAAAATGGAGGTGAGGGAAGGGGGCTGAAGCAGTGCTGGGTCTGAAGAGTCTTTCTTAACAGCCTATTAGCTGGTGTTGACTCTGGAAATAAGCCTCACTTAGCCACCAACAATCGGGAGCGAAAGGAAAGAAGTAATCCATGCTGAGTGCATGCCAGCCTGTTCCCATTCTTTGGAGAACAAGCAATGGCCCTGCCTGAGAGCCCTGTTCCTGGGCATTACTCTCATAAGGTGGGCTACCTTGCCATTGGACTCTGTTGTGACAACAAGCCTGGGTTGGCCCTGCTGAACCAGTAAATCCTCAAGCTGGAGAGCCTTTCACAGCTTTCCCTGCAGATCACAGGTCAGGGCTCTACCCGCCCCCCCCCACACACACATTTTGTTGTTCATTGTGTTCTAAAACTTACAAAATCAATTCAATATTTATCAAGTACTGGGCATGTTTTATATCATCTACATACTACATGATTTCTGTTGGTTTTGAAGCTGTAATCATTAAGATGACTGATGAATTTTGATGCAGCCTATCTCCATTCATTTTCCTCAGAGTAGAATATGCCAGTCTCAAAGGATGATTTTTATATTAAATAAATTCTTTCAGGCATCAGTATTACAATAGCAATTGTTAACATAGTATTACTGATATTGATACCATAATTCAGCAACACACTAAAGTAATTGGTAAATAGATCTGAGTTTGAATCACAGTATTGGGGGGTGGTTTGTTTGAAGCCTAGAACAGATTACTCAAATTCTTCAAGACACGACTTTCAAATATTAAATGAAGATAATGACTTCATGAGTTGTTGAGATTAGTATTTATAACATTTAGAGTATGCTAAAAAATTCTTATAGCTAGCATTATTCTTGGTAGTATTTACAAGTTAACATTAGTAAGTTTAATGTTTGTATCTTCACGTCTACAACTTGTTACCAGTCTGTCCTTGGACAAGTTAGGGGCCCTATGCATCATCACTTCCCTCAGCTTTAAAATGAGGGTAACAGAAACACATTTCTTTCAGGAATTCTGTGAATAATCAATCAGATAAGGTCTTTAAAGTTTAGTGCAAGCCCTGCATGGTGGTACATGCCTGAAATCCCAGGTTGGGTCGGGAGAATTGCAAGTTCAAGGCCAGCCTGAGCTATGTAGTGTGACTTTGTCTCAGAAAGGAGGGAAAGATGGAGGGAGGGAGGGAGGGAGGGAGGGAAAAATAGGTTAAAGAAAGCAGGTGCAGATAATTCCATAAGTCAGATTTTGTCAGTACTACTAACTTACTAAGTGTGGTTTTTGTTACTTTAGGTGAATCTTGGCAGCAACCAGTACCTTTTCTCTGTTGTTGTGGATCCTAAGGAAATGCCCTGCTTTTGTCTGCGTCATGATGTTGATGCCCTGCTCTGGCAGCCCCACTGCAGCCAGCAGGAGGACATGTGGGAGCACATGGCGACCTTCAATGCTCTAGGTAGAAAGCAGCCCTCGGCCAACATTTCCAATCTCCCAAAATGGACCATCATCTTAAAATTTATGTTTTCCTTGTAATTTGAGCCCTCTGAGATATATTCAGATTGGTTTGTACTATGACTTGGTTGCATATATTCTACTAAGTGGGTCAATACTTTTATAATAGAAAGATGAACTTGTTCTTATGATTGCACAGATCAACAAAGAATAGACATGAAAGTGATAATTAACCATTTGAATCTTTCTAATCATCATTTGTTTTAATCCACTATGAACAGGGCTTTGACATTAACATGCATAGAACTTGTATTTAGTTTTCATAGTAATCTTCAAAAATACCATAGAATTGCTGCAAAGGAATGTGCATTCTTCATTAGAAGGCACATTGCATTGAACTTAAGTGCATAAGAAGCCAGACCTGGTGGTACCCACCCATATTCCCAGTGCCTGGGTGACTGAGGCGGGAGGATCACAAGCTTAAGGCCAGCCTGAGTTATATAGCAAGACTCTGACTCAAAAACCCAAACAAAATGAAAGCAAGAGGGCCATGAAAAGTTATAAATATAAATTAATTTAGTAGAATAAAAGGAAAAATATTGGTTTTAAATCTAAGACTTGAAAAAAATAAAACTGTATAATTATTCTTACATAATCATTGGTTTTATGTCAAAATATGTCTGTATTGTTTGGGAGAAGTTTTGTGAATTAGCCACACTTGTTATTTTATTGAAAGCCTACTTTAAGCCAACAGCAGAAACATAAAATTAGGTATTTTTAAGTTTATATGTGAACAGTTCTAATAGATGAGGAAATTTGTCAAGTATCACTTGTAGTTAATAATGTAGGCTGCTCAATGCAGACTCCAAATGGATTTCTTTGACCTGAAGTACAGAGAGGTTTGTTGGACTAATTAATGTTAATGACACAATTTTTAGCCTCTGCTGTAATTGCTACTTAATAATTCTCTTCCTTCTTTAAGTTAGAGCAAAGTTTTTTAGGTTATTTCTAGATGCTCACGCCCTTTAATTGTATGTCAAAACCCTCTTGTAAACAAATTTTGCTATGTTTGAGCCTAAGTTATGTCAATTTTATATTAGATAGTACTCTTGAATTACTACATTACATTACTGTCAAAGTTACCCTGAACAGCTAATGCTCAACTACTCAAATAGATCCCTTCATCATTTTAACTTTTCCCTCTTCAAACCCTACCTAATACTACAATACAGTGTTGACCTGCCTGTGCCCCATGACTTTGCTTATCCATTGTTTAATGGAATTCCAGTTTCCATTAGTATTACTTTTTTAAGAAACATTTTTATTTATTTATGTCATGAGTGCTTTGCCTGAAAAAAAAATACACAGACATACAGACACACACACACACACACACACACACACACACACACACACACACACATATATATATATATGCATGCCCCTGTGTTATGCAGTGCCTGAGGAGACCAGAAAAGGGCACCACATCCCCTGGAACTGGAAATCCAGACAGTTGTTAACTGCAACATGGTTGCTGGGCATCCAAACCAGGACCTCTGGAAAAGCAGCCAGTGCTCTTAACTACTGAACCATCTCTCCAGACCCTGGTCTCAGTTACATTTTTTTTTTTCAATCTCATATTATGTGTAGCAACCATGTCTGAATTTAGAAAATTCACAGAGATGTATCTTACCACTGCCTCCTGAGTGTAGATGCTGGGATTAGAGACATGCGCTACCATGCCCAGCATTTTTTTTAGGATTTTACGGATCCTCCATGCTGGTTTCCATAGTAACAATACAAGTTTACCCTACCTCCAACAGTGTAATAGTGGTTCCTTTTTGCCCATGTTCTGCCTATCATCTTTTGTCCTTTTTTTTTCATGGTAACAGCCGTTCTGACTACAGTGAGAAGGAATCTCAATGTAGTATTAATTTGTATTTCCATGTTGAGTAAAGATGTTGAACATTTTTAAAACTTTATTCTGAATTTCATACATGAGGTTATGTTTTCATTGTCTTCCTAAATTTTTGTAAGCTAGGTATCTTTTTAAAGTGTTTTTATTTATTATTTTTATTTTATGTGTATGAGTATATTGCCTGCATGTTTGTGAGTGCACCCGTGCTGTACAGTGCCGCAGAGGTCAGAAGAGGGCTTCAGATTGCCCTGGAACTGGAATTAAGGATGGTTTATAGCCGACATGTGGGTGCTGGGACTCAAACCCAGGTCCCCTGCAAGAGCAGTCAGTGCTCTTAACTGCTGAGCCATCTCTCTAGCCCCGCCCCAAAGACTTGAGCATGTAGTTTAAATTTTTGAATTTTTATTATTTTAATTCATGAAAATTAAATAAAGCTGCATTGTCCTTTTGTTGAAGATATGAAGCCCTATTTTGTTCCAAATTAAAGTTGTTCATTTGCACGTCTGGGAAGAAACTATGGCTCACTGTCAATGGTTCTGAATTCATATATTGATGAATATTTATGGTCTATATCTTACTTAGTTAATTTGCAATAGATACTATGAAATATAAGTGTTAATTCATGATTTTCTCTCTTCAGTTTAATATATACTTCTTTTCTTTTTGTTTTTGTCTCTTATTCTTGGCAGGTTATGTCCAAGCATCAAAGAGAGACAAAAAATTCTTTGCCTGTGCTCCAGATCACTCCTATGCAGCCCTTTGTGAGTGCCTCCGCCGAGTGTTCATCTATCGTCAGCCTACTCCCATGTCCACCGTGCTTTATAACAGAAAGGAAGGCAGGCATGTAGGGCAGGTTGCTAAGCAGCAGGTAGCAAACCTAGAAACCAATGATCCTATTTTAGGTTTTCAGGCAACAAATGAGAGATTGTTTGTTCTCACTACCAAAAACCTCTTTTTAATAAAAGTAAATACAGAGAATTAATTCTACCAACATTCAGCTTCTGAGTATTGGAAAAGTATCCAGCAGTACCTGGCGGGCTAAGCAGTTTACTGTAACCTGTTAGGTTTTAATGTGTTAAATAAAAATATCTTTTATGAATTTTTATGTTTAAAGCATATTGGAAATGCATTCAAGAGATTATGAATCTATAAAAGCTGTGGGATGGATGAAAATGTAGATTTAGAGAGCATAGACTTCTATAAAAAAATGAAGATTTTATTGACAAATATAGTTATTTTTAAAACCTAAGGATAGAATCTCATATTTTATATGAAACATGTACAGTTAGTTCAGTGTTTAAAAATAAAAATACCATGTGCTTTGTCCATTCTATATAGAATGTTTTTAGGGTAGCAGTAAAATATTATTTTAATAATATGCACATGGACTGAAGTCTACATAAAGAGATACTATGAGCCTACGTCAAGAGTTGCAAAAGTACAGCAGTTCTGATAGTCTTAATGTTTGCTCAGAAACTTTAATTGCTTTTCATAGTAAGCGTAGATTGATTAATTTGCTTTGCCACATAGATGAGAAAGTTTTGTGTTTTTCATTGGTGCATTAAAAAATACCACGAAACTCAGGTGTTTAAAACAATGTTTATGCCAGCACTTGGGAGGGTAAGGCTGGAGCATCACCAGTTCAAGGCCAGCCTGGGCAACATAGCAAGACCTTGTTTTAAAACAAATAAAACGAGGTTTGTAGTTCTTCAGGGTTCTGTCAGTTGGCCCTCTGTACGCCACATGACCTCTCCTCTAGTAGGCTAAACTGGGTTTCTTGCATGATAGAGACACATTCTAAGAGGCAAACTTTAGTGTGCAAGAGTTGACCAAACCTGGACTTCATCGTATTTGCTAATGTTCCACTGGACAAAGCAAGTCTCACAGCCAAGTCTAGAGAGAAAGCAGAAGCCGTAGTTCATAGGACCACTTAGGTGATGGCCTACCACACAGAACAAATTACAATAAATTTACCTTATTAAGTTCTTACTTTTCTTATAATTTAAACAAAGTAATCCTGTTTACACATTATTTTTTTCTTCACAAATTTTTATTTTTCAGACTTTTGTTCTCCAAACTTCTAGTTTATATTTGATCTGAATTTGTTTTTGTTTTTTAGATTAGTTTTAGATTTTATATTTAGGTAAAGTGGTTAAGACTTTATTTTAAGAGGCAGAAAATAAACATAATAAGTTACAAGATAAAAAATATTTGTATTAACATGTTTTGCATATCTCACCAAATATTTGAATTTAATTTTAGCACACATTTGGTCTGGGGAAATGGCTAAGTTGGTGAAGTCCTTTCCATATAAGTCTGAGGAACTGAGTTTAGATGTCCATTACCTGCATTGCTTTATAAAAGCACCGCAGTGCACCTGTAATCCCTACACTGGAGATATGGGGATGAGGAGGATCCCTAGGGCCAATCTAGCTAAATCCACTTATGTGAGGGACCTTGCCTCATAAAGGAAGGTGGAAAGTGTTTGAGCAAAACACTTGATCTCAACCTCTGGCTTCCACATGCATGTGCATACATACCCAATCACACGTGTAGCCCATACACAAAATTTTTTTTCTTACCAGTATTTAACTAATTTCAGTTAGGTCTGGCTAAATTTAGTTGTTGTTTTGGCTAGGGTTATGTGGGGTTTTCTCTTTTTTTATATTGGTTTGATGTGTTTTGTTTCATTTAAATATTTTTTTCATTTGAATAGTATATATTTTTAATGAATTTGTGTGTATTTTATACATCTTAATCATTCTTAGACCCCCTTCTCCTGTCTTCACCCTCTCATAGTCACCCCCACCAGATTTCATGTGCTCTGTCATATATGTTAAGGCCTATCAAGTCAGGGCTCGGGGACCATTGTGGAAAAAGGGGTGGAAAAACTGTAAGAGCTAGGGGTGGTGGATGACAATGAGGAAACACTATTCCAGGCAGCTGGGAACTTGCTCATATGAACTTAAAGCAATGATAGCTCAAGACCCATACAAACTCAGACCAGACAAAAACCCAGCATAGACCTGGGGAAATGGGTAAGAAGCTCCAACCTTAGCTGAGGAACTATTGGCTGTTGTTTTTTTTGAGACAGTTCTCACTATGTAGCTGAGACTGGTCTGGAACTTACTCTATAGCCCAGACCAGACTGGCCTTGAACTCTTGGTGATCTGCTTCCTACCTTAGCCTTCCAAGTGCTGAGATTACTTTTGACTGAATTTAAATTTTAATATGCATGAGTTCCTGCATTCTGTTCCCAGTAGAGAAAGAGGGGAGGGAGGGAGGGAAGGAGGAAAGGAAGGAAGGCAGACTTAAGAGACAGACAAAAAAAGGAAGGAAAAGAAAGCTTGCACATGGAAATCCTACATCAAAAATGCTGTATAGCTCAGGAGTAGAGCTGTTACCTAGTGTTAGGTATCTAATGACATTTAAGGATCATTGGGATGAGGCTTTCTTTCATAATCAGCAGCTTGTAAAATCAGGAACTTAAACTTTAGCACTTTTAGTAGTAAAAGAATGGAATCCAAGTCATATCTCTGTTTGGGGTAGAAACATGACATTCTGAAATGCTCAAAAAATCCTAAGGCTACTGTCCGGTGAGGGTTTCTGATAAAGAACAAAACGCCATGGCTTCCTCCTTTAAGAGTTAATCCAGAGAAGAAAAGAAAATGCCCCTCCAGAAAGCTGTGTGTTCTAGGGACTCTAAGAAATAGGATAACGCCTACCTAAAAATGTAGGTCAACACAATGGTCTTTCTGGCCAGTGCTCACTCTCACCTCAAGAGTATTTTCCTCCCCATCTTTGTGGCCCCTTTGGCCATGTCCATCTTACCCTTAAGAGTATTTCTCTTTACCTTTAATAAACTTTGCCTGTGTTCTACACTATATTCTATGTGTCTCTGAATTTCTTTCAATGGAGACTCCCAAAGGCCAGGGAGACCAGAGTAAGACTCTGGTAACACTAGTATGTTCAAAGCTCTGTGATTCCCAGTACCAGCCCTGTGATGCTGAGCCCTTTGCCAGAATGCAGTTTTCCAGAGAGAAATTTAAATGGCCTAAAACTATATTACAGGACACTTCCTCTCCATGTAGAATAAAAGAGTTGTAGCTTGGGTATGTAGAAATTGTGGACATTTTTGGATTCAGAGTTCCTGCAAATATATTTTCATCTTCCCTTCTTGATATCAAAAAAAATCATTTTTTTCTCTTATTTTTTTCCATAAATATGTAGTTTTGAGGAATCACTAAACTATTTTGGAATGAAATAAAAAAGCTTTTCACTAAGCTCAGATGTAAAAATCTAGAATAAAGTATGGAGTATAGTTCCACAATAAAGCAAAAGATTCACCATGAAGTCAGCCCACTTCTGAGGGCAAATGACAGAAAAATCTGACCTAAATGGATTTAGGCAAAAAGAATCCATAATGACTTACATTACCAAGAAGTCCAAACATAAACCTGAGTTTGAGCATTGCTAGCTAGGACTAGATGCTATCAAGGCCCATGTTCTTTCGCAACTGCTAAGCTCCATCTCTCAGTTGGCTACATAGTTTGAGTTCTCACCCTATGGAAGTGACACTCTTTAGACCCAAGTCACAGCAAATGCTTGTTGTGAATCTTTGGTTCTAAATGGGTCAAGTGCCCACTTATCCAATCACTGCGATCAGGGACTTTGCATTTGCAAGGTACCCACTAGCTTATCCCTAAGTACTGCTCTCTATACTGGTCTCAAGAATGGAGCCAGTAACATACATCAATGAAATTAGAAATGATGGTAGAGCTTCCTAAATAATTGTAGATATTGATATTCAAAATCCAAGAAATGTGCATTGATAAGCCATTACCTCATAAGAAAAGTTAGTAGTAGAAATGTAGTGAAAATCATATGATTGATTATATTGAGAACTTTCATAAATTTTAATCCCTAATTTAAAATATTTAACAGCAGTATTAAAGGATTGACTGAAAAAAGAAGGAATATTGCAATGAAAGAAGCAGAAAATTTTTTGAAGTGCAGTGTGGGAAGTTATTAAACACAATGGTCCCGGCTACTCCCTGAAATGTGCTCATCTCCACTCTAACCACAGGCATAGGAACCTCCAGAAAATTACACTGTGCCCACAAGCTCGTGTGTATCAAGAGACCATCAGACTTGCTTTACGGACATTTCCAGTCTGTTTATACATGCTTTCCTTTACCTCCTGTGTCACATATCTCCTGTTGTTAACATTCAGTATCCCCTGTAAGCTCTCACTTTTTTCTACCTTCCTTGGAACACTGATTGACAGCCATCTGATTCTATCTTCTGAATTGGAATTCCTAACAACGCCCCTTCTCTTGCCCAAATAAAATTTTTGTGTTTTGTTATTAATATCGTGGTATGCTTTGAACTGATCAACAGGTGGTAAACTCTCCATTTAAAGTAAGATATTAGGGGCTGGAGCGATGGCACAGTGGTTAAGAGCACTGGCTGCTCTTCCAGAGAATCTGGGTTCAGTTCCCAGCACCCACATGGTGACTAACAACTGTAATTCTAGTTCTAGGGGAGCCAATGCCCTCATCTGGCCTCCCTGGGCATTTCCTGACATGGGTGTGCTTACATACATGTAGGCAATACACTCATACACGTAACATTTTTTAAAATATTAAAATACTATGGTGTATACATTTGGTCTAATGTTCCACTTCCTGCTATACAATTTCTAATTCTGTAGATGTGTTTTGTTCCTTCATGGACGCTCATACTGGTTCACCTATCAGCAGGTTTGTCAGTTTCATTTCAAAAGCACACTTGTCGCTGGTGATCAAGTCAACATTTAACCCTTCTCTGGAGGTTGAGGGCTCCTTGGAATCTCCAAAAAGGTGCAGTGTATTTTTATAATCACTTAGTGGATGACTAGTCATTTATAGTTAACTTCTGAACATAACTCTTCAGCACTGTCCTTAACTTTATCCAGGTTTAAGTTTCCTTGCTGGCCAAAGTGCATATGCCTGTTTATGACTTTAGCCAGATTCACACTCATCCTTGCCATGAACCGTTTCCACATCTTTACTCTCACTCATCCTTACCATGAACTGTTTCCACATCTCCACTCTCACCCGTTCTTGCCATGAACTTTCCATATCTCCACTCTCATACTGTAAATCTGAGTAAGTACAGTAAGCAGTAACCATGCCACTGCCTGGAAGTTGTGTTGTCTTGAAATTAACTTTTCCAAACCACTTAGTCCATTCCTTTCAAGTTTAGCCACACTCAGCTTTTCAGAACACAGGTGAAGCACAACCAGTTTCTTTGCCAGCAGTATAACAGAAGAGCCTCTGTCAGAATCTTTGTTCCTCTCTGAAACCTAATGAGCACTGTCATTACTGTTTGCAATTCTGTTGGCATTGCAGTCTTCTGAACGCCCACCAGAATGGCCCATAAGCTCTGCTTCACTAACCTTAATGACTTCTAGAAATTGTCTAGCCCATAACTCCAAACACTCCAACATTTGTCCCTCACACCAGTTCAGAAGGCCTATGAACCACATGGTCTGGTTCATCACAACAGCTCCTCTGGTCAGTACCAGTTTCCTATATTAGTTACTTTCCTAAACACTATGATTAAATACTTGACAAGGAGCAACTTAATGAGCTGGAAAGATGGCTCAGGGATTAAGAGCACTTGCTGCTCTTCCAGGGGACCCAAGTTCTGTTCCTAGCACCTACATCAAGCAGCTCACAACTGCCTGTATCTCCAGCTCTAAGGGTACCCACACACATGGCATACACTCAGACACATACACTCATGAATAAAAATAAATCTTAAAGGGCTGGATGTGGTGATACATGCTTTTTCCCCCAATACTCGAGGCAGAAGCAGGTGAAGCTCTTTGGGATCAAAGTCATAAATAGGGAGTTCCAGGCCAGCTGGGGCTACAGAGAAACCCTGTCTTGAAAAGCAAGTAAATACTTTAAAAACAACAACAAAGTCAACTTAATGAGGAAAGGATTTCTTTGGCTGCTGGCTTAGGATATAGGCTACTGTAGCAGAGAATCAGCAAGCAGAAGCAGCTCACAGCTGGTGGTAGAAAGTTGCTCACATCTTTGTGGTCTACAGAGAAAGGGAACTAATCATTTCACCTGGCCTCCTTTTCCCACTCTTATTCAGTCTGACTCCCCCACACCAGTGGGATAGTATCACACATTTGGAAATCAATTTTCTGTCTTCAGGTAATCCTCTTTGGAAAACACACACACACACACACACACACACACACACACACACACAAAGTTACCTAGAGGTGGGTCTCCTAGGTGAATTTAAATCCAGTCAAGTTGATGATGAAGCTTAGCTTCAAGCATTGCCAGATGTCTGTTGGGAGCAAAATTGTTGGTAGATCTACTGTGATAGAGCACTGAGTTTATGAGAGACAAGTAAGGCAAAGTAAGTTTGAAACATTAGGTTACAGCCAGATTGAATAGGCCTTAAATATTAGGTCAAAGATCTCGGTGTTATTTTGAAGACAGGAAACTGAAGGAGTTTTGGGCCTAGAAAGTACTGAGAATAGAAGGATGCTTGTAGGGGTTCATCTGCAGTAGGGTTGCAGCTCAGCACTGTAGTGTTTGCCTGTGAGCGTGTGCCTGGGCATGTTCTCATCCATTGCAGAAAGTCAATTTTTAGAATTTTTTCTGCATAAGTGTGTAGAACAGAGAAACAAGAGACATGAGCTCAGCATAAGGACCAGGGTAACAGTCCTTGCAAGGGCTCCCTGAGAAACAGCAGAGTAATGTAACCGGCCATCCAAAGGAGAGGACAGTATCAGACAATGGCAACAAGGGCATGAATGAAAGCAAATACAAGATGAGTTTCTTTAGTCATGCTTTCAGGGTGAGGGGAAACTTGTAGAAGGAGTATATTACCTTTAAATCGTTCTCTGTTGGAAAATCCAATAAATTTCTTTGAAAAACCTCAAATTACAGATACAGATTTCTCCTTTCAGAAACAAAAGTAAAACCTCTTGAAATCTTGAAATAGAAGGTGAATGAATACATATTAAATTTACACATTAAATGGCAGGTTGAAATATTTGCCTTAAGAGCCTACAGAAATTAATAGATTTATATCATCTACTTTGAGCTAGCCATTGTTGGAACTCTATACATGAATCCTATTTTTATGCCAACCTTGTTATTTTATAGAATAGGAAATAGGGACACAAAGAAATTAATTTGTCTTGAGTTACACAGCCAGTTAAGTGGGGAAGACTGGATTTGAACTAAGATAATCTGAGTTCTGATGGATCGAGCCACTTTTTAAATCTGCTTTGCACAAATAGTAGCAACTTTAACTTTTTTTTTTTTTTTTTGCTGAGGATTAAACTTGGGGCCTTGTGTATGCTAAGGCAGCAATTTTAACACTGAACTAGATCTGTAGTTTTTGTCCATATTTTCTTGATTATGATGGTGAGACTGAAATCCTCTCTGTCCCAAGTCTGTAGAATAGGCTGAGTACAGAGCACGAACGTTTGTTTCAATAACTGCCTGTATTTTGCTGCTTGTGACCTTTCTTGCAGTTGTCTATTCAGTATCTTCAGGGACAAAGGCTTTGGGAAAGGTGATTAAAAATATTCAAAGCAATGGAAAAACTTGGGTAGTGATTTTAGAAACTGATGATTTTACCCCATAGGTGGTGGAATATGTGAGGTTAAGTTCCACTGTGATTTCCATGGCACTATTTTTGCAGTCCTTCCAAAAGAATGCCTTTTTATGACTTCCCCTGTGATCTGAGAGTCACTGACTCCAGCTGTGGGAAAATTCCCAATTAGGCCTCAAAAGGTTATTTTAGCTTGGAGCCATGAGAAGGAAAGTTACTGTTCAGATGCTTGAACAACTTTTGGGCAGTGCTTCATTTGGAGGTTTTTTTTGTTTGTCTTGTTTTTAAATTTTTTAAACATTTATTTTCTGGGAGCAGGTGCTCCACAGTGTACTTACAGAGGTCAGAGGACAACTTGTGGGAGCCAGTTTTCTTCTTCCACCATGTGGGTTCCAGGATCAAACTAAGTCTTCCGGCTTGGCTCCCCATGCCCTTCCACTAAGTCATCTCTCTGCCCTCATTTATAGTTTTTTGACTGTTCCAAGTCTTGACTCCACTTTAAAAAATTATTGAGCTTTTGTAATTTCATACAATAGTTCTTAATCAAATTTAAACCCTGTCCCCATCCATGCCTCCCCCATCCCCTCATGGGACCTTGTGTATTCTGCCATACTTGTTAAGTTCTAGCCAGTCAAGCATTTGTACCCAGATGTTCTTCAGTGTAAATCCATTCACTGGAGTCTAGTCAGCCCATCTAGAGATCGTATGTAAGTCATACCCTGCCTCACCCAGTAGCAATCAGTCTCTATTAGTTCTCAGTCTCGTGCTGGCCCACCACCCATTTCTCTCCTCCCTTCTGGGCCCTTGTTTAATCGAGTTGGCATGGGTCCTGTGCTCAATGCCTTCATTGCCCCAACGTCAGATGTGCAAACATCCAGAGTCTGAAAGCCTCTGCTTCCCTGTGTTCATGAGCTAGCCCTGGCTCTTACAATCTTTCTGCTCCCTTTTCCAATGGTCCCTGAGCCATGAGTGGGTGAGATTCAACTGGCCAAGTTTTCAAGAAAAAAAGACTGTAGAGTGTGTATCCTTGGATAGGGCTCCACTTTTTGTTTGTTTGTTTGAGAATTTCATAGTACATTAATGTATTGGCTCAGTCCACCCTCCTCCTTTCCATCCCTTCTGTTCCATTCCTCTCCTGTCTCCTCTACCACTTTCCCCTCTCAACTTTATGTGCTTTTTTTCCCAACCCACTGAGTCCACTTATGGTGCTTATATGTGCATTGGTCTAGGACCATCTATTTTAGAGCATGGTAGCCTCTCTGGGCCAAATCCCTGAAGAATACTGACTCTCCCTCCCAGCAGCCATTGCCAATAGCTCCTCAGCTAGGGGTGGAACTTTATGAGACTCCTCCCCATCCTTTTTTTAATAAAAAGAAAAAAAAAAACCTCCTTTGATGTATTTTACTTAAGGTATTATTTCAATCTTTGTTTATTCTTGTCCTAAAAGTACTTATTTATTTGCCTAAAGATCTTGTTTTACAAAGATAGCAGTCAGCTAAACTCCCTGATCTACCTGGGGTCCATGAGTCATTTACAAAGCAAGAAACCTTGGAGACCTATTTGCCAAGTCTGATTACTCTGAAGACAGATGCAATGACAGATATTTTAGGTGAGTGAACTTCTCTGGTAGGGATTTAACTAGTAATTTCCATTGCATTCCTGTTAAAACTTTGAAAGGATGATTCATAAGGATTGACTCACTGAAGATAAAGAAGTGGGACCACCATCTGTCTCTTAACAAATGTACTCACTTGTCATTGCAAGGTATTGATCCCAGGCCTAATAGCAGTCTGAAAACACAATAGAAACTTTCCAGACTGATATGGACTTAGAAACTTCAATCCGTTCATGATCATAAAGCACCAGAGATAATGTATAGGGTCAAAAACCTGAGTTGGGCCCAAAACAGTACTTTTAATAAACAGGAAGTTCAGTTCTGCCATGTATATTTGTGGTTGGTTAGGGGAAGTTTTAGCAACCACAATCCCTAATTTTCCCCCAAGAATTGTATTTAAAATCATAGGAAAGAAAGGTTCCTATATATTTATGGCATCATTCTGTTTCACCCAGAGAGAAATAATGTGCTCAAAGAGAACATTTTTTTAAAAGATTCAATTTTGATTATTTTGTGTATTCTGGGTGCCAAAAATTAATCTCACAGTCCTAGAGATTCAGTATTTGGTATATTTACTGTGATACTGGTTTTCTAATAAAACAAGTTACTAAAATAGCAAATTACTACAAACTGGTGACTTTAAACAGCACAAACTGTGTTGTGATGTGAATTGAGAAGATCCAGATAGGCTCAAGTGCTTGAACACTTAGATCCTCCCTGTTTAGGAAGTGAAGCCTCACCGAAGGAAGCTGCTGGTCACTCAGATAGCCTACTTCTATATGCTCTGTGCCTCCTGACTGAGAACAAAATGTGACCGTTTGCCCCACACTCTTGCCGACATGCCTTCTCTACCCCTATGGACTATCCCTTCTTAAACTGTAAGCCAAAATGAAGATGTCCTCCTTTAAGTTGCTTATCAGGTATTTGGTCACAGCTATGAGAAAACTTATAGAAACTGATTATCTTAGAGTTCTGGCCTCCAGAAGTCTAAAATGAGTCTTTTGGGGCTGAAATCAAAGTTCCCTAGTTGTGTGGGGAGGAACATAACTTTGTAGGCTCTGGGGGCCATCCCTACTTCCTTTTCTGGCTTCTGTTGGCTACATGCAGTCCTGTTTCACAGCCTTTTTCCATCTCAAAGCCAGCAATGACTGAATTTTCTTTATGTTATATTGTGCCTCCACTTCTAAGTGCCCTTTTGATTACACTGGGCTTTCAGGACAATCTTTCTGCTTTAAAGTGAGCATATTAATAACCCCAATTCCTTCTCCATTCTTAGTGTTTCTTTTCCATATATTGAAACATCATAGATTCTAGAGATTAGTATGTGGACATCTTTGGGGGTGTAGTATTCTTCCAATGTCTACAGTGGAAAACAATGTGCCACCTAGAGTATGTGGACTCAAATCAGTGTTAAAGGTTTCATATGAAGGTTTTGTATCCAAATATAAGCCTACATAGGACATTTTACATTCAAAGCACAATATAGATAGTGCTGTTTAATGTCATTAAGTTTGTAGTAATTTGCTATTTTAGTAACTTGTATTAGAAAATTGATAAAAATTTTAAAAAACTAAACTTAATGAATCTCTAAGATTTTTACTGTGATTAAGATACGTGTGTGTGTAGCTGTCTATCTGTGTGTATACTGAAAGCAATCTCTACTTCAAAATCTGTTTGGAAAAAGGTATTGTACAAGGGAATGTAAGTAGAAATATTTTCTCTGACAAAAAGTTTGTAAGCTGGGGGCTGGAGAGGTGGCTCAGCGATTAAGAGCACTGAGTGCTCTTGTAGAAGACCCAGTTTCAATTCCCAGCACCCACATGATGGCTACGAACCATCCTTAACTCTGGTTCCAGGGGAATCCAAAGCCCTCTTCTGACCTCTGTGGCATTGCATGACACAGGTGCACTCACGTACATGCAGGCAATATACTCAAACACATTTAAAAAAAAAATCGTAAGCTAAATAAATGGATAAAAATCTGAAGATATCCTTCAAACAGGAAGTTATCAGATGAAACACCTTTCAAATAATTGTTGGAAAACAGAAATTGAACGTGGGCTGGTGATGAAGCAGAGCAATGAAACATCAGCCTCTAAAGAGGTAGGAACACGCATACAAGGCAGAGCTCTGCGTGACCTAGACTCAGATTCAACCACATGGGAGCATTTGAAGCTGGAATCAAAGGTAATATTTAAACACCTTTATAAGCTTTTATATGACCAACTACCTGTGGCTTCCCTTTTTAATCAAAACTTCCCTATTCACAGATCATGAGGAGATCTGTGCATTCTCTACAGCATAAAATGTATAACCTTTTCTGTTTAAGTAAAAACCAGAGTTGATTATCTGAAACCAACTAAGGATTCTTGGCAAAGATTTTAGCATTTCAGAGAAAAATATTTCTCATTCAAGAATTTGGGCAGATTTGTAGCTTCACGGATGGTTCCCTGTTGGCTCACCCTGAAGTGCGTTATACTAATGAACATACACTGGGTGCCAAAAATTAATCTCACAGTCCTAGAGATTCATTAATTTGGTATATTACTGTGATATTGGTTTTCTAATAAAACAAATTACTAATATAACAAATTACTAGAAACTGGTGCCTTTAAACAGCACAAACTGTGTTATGGTTTGTGTGGAGGAAATTCCCTCACTGATTTCCTAGTCCAGAATTTTATTTTTCTGGAAAATGACCTGTTCAGAAAAGGAACCAAGATTCACAATATCAGAGAATATTATCAGTGGTACCTTGACATTTATTTTAACAAAATTGGGTGACTAGTGGTAGTGAAGATTGTGGTGAATATTAGCAAAACATTTAAAGAAGAGTCTTCATGTTAAAAGTACCAATCTTTTAGCTGGGCATGGTGGCACAGGCCTTTCCAGCACTGGGGAGGCAGAAGCAGGCAGATCTCTGTGAGACAGAGGCCAGCCTGGTCCACATAGAATGTTCCAGACCAGCTAGAGCTACACAGAGACACTGTCTCAAAAAGACATCCCCTCCAAAAGTACCAACCTTTTAACCAATAAAATAAGTATAGAAAGACCCACACCTGGATAGTGTCATGAACTTTCACAATAATGCAATGAAATGATAATCCTGTATACATCAAAGGAAAATAAACCTAAGCCTAATTTTTTCTATTTATACTGACAAATAGAAAATAGGAAATAATAGTATAATAAATTCAAATTTCTGTCATAAAGCTATTTCTAAGCTAGAAATTATTATCCAACAAATCATTAGTTCGGTTTAGGAGCAGAAAAGACAGAGTTCCCTGTATATAAGCTTTCAGAATGTTGACTATTTTCTTAGTAAATGAGAGAATGAACCAAGAGAAGGAACAGGAACTACTCAGCACAGGAAATAAAGTAGAAGGAAGGTCTCGTTAGGGCCATGGAAGAAAATCAAAGAGCAGCCAATCCAGTTAGGGTGAAAGTAGAAGCATTTGAGAGCAAGAACTTTAGAATAGAGTGGCTTTATAGAGTATAATCAATATTTGACCTACTCAAGTTGCTAAGTATACTCAGAATATGCTAATTAGAAATCATACAAGAGAACAAGATGCAAATAGAATCCCTGAGCAAAACATAAAATTGAAAACAAAAAAGTCATTATTCAAATACTGTGCTCAGTAATACTGGGCTTTGAGGTTCAGCAGTTTAGCCTTCATTTTTCCCTTTTCATGCCATTGGGTTATGTTGTTATACTCAAAGAGGTAGAAATGCAATCCTAACAGCCAGATATCACATATATAACCATAAATATGAGACAGGAAGGGGTGTGTGGTAGGAGACAATGATGCACTTATATTAAAATGTCAAAAGGGAGACCAGCAATATGGCTCAGTTGGTAAAGGTGCTTGCCACCAAAACTGAATACCTGAGTTTGATCTCTGGAATCCACATGGTGAAAGGAGAGAACTGACTCCTGCAAATTGTCCTCTGACCTCTACCTGTGCACTTTAGATTACCTTTGAGCATGCAAACACACACACACACACACACACACACACACACACACCTCAAAAACAAAAGGCCGTGATGTATGTCATGTGGCTGTTCCACAGAATGCCACAGAATAGTGCTGTCTATTGAACTCATATATGCTTGAGTGAGTGCATTTTATGAGAAGGTTCACATAGTGGTCATTGTGTGCTCAATTGATAGTTTCACGCAGGTAATTTATGTCCAAGATGCTGAGTCCACTCACTGGAGTGGCAGGAACAACTTCCCAGGAATTAGCCACTGTCTTTGAGAATAAGGGAGAGACCTTAGTGGGGGTGTCCGTGAATGAAGAGGGGGCTTTAAGAAAATTCCATCTTATTTGACTCACTGACATACCCACGTTAAGCAAGGATTTCAGTTCTGACAGAAGCTCTTATTGAAAGGCTATGAACTTCAAGAGCCAGGAACTGAGACTTCTGAAAGGAAACTGGAACTTCAGTATCGTTGACTCACATTCCTTCTCGGCTCTTTCCTTAGCCTGTCTCCTTCACACCATCCTGCTGCTCACTGCTTTTCTCCATCTGCTGATAATGTAGTGATAATCATCATTTATAGTGCTATATACTAATGATGTCATGATCTGCTAGTTGGGAAAAATCCCGGTGATGGCCTTCAGATGATTTTACCTTAATCTGGTACTAATCTTTTTGCCATTATTTTGGCCAAAGGATCAAGGCCCTCTATTAGCTCATCTATGGAAAGAGAATGTGTCTGTTACCCAATTTTAGGAAGTCAAACAAAGCTTAAAGGAAAATTCTGAGCCAAGCTTGTGTCCACAACACAAAAAGCAGGCAATAAAAACCCCAAAGCTAACACAAACACACACAAAAAATCATAAATCAAGAATTTTACAAACTCTCACTTTTCCAAGGAAAATAACTGAAAACATAGCTCATATGAGGCTTTATAATGAAGATCAGAATATGTGAACCTGGTTTACAACCACCCAAGAGGAATTTTCTTCATTAGTCAACCAAATATTCACTCATACAAGTTAGTTATAGGTTAACAGCTTTCTAACAACAAATCCAAATAACTTCCCTAACAATCTACCACTCTCAAGGTAGCCTTCACATCTCTACAAGACAACTCATCTTCCGTCCTCTGTATTTACCATCCTGCACGGCATAATCTTTTCCTGAGCCCTTCTACTTACCTTCAGGTTCTACTTTGTTCTTGCAGCAACTTATCACATAAACTCATCTTTGCTAATGTGTTATATCACCAAGGTAATAGAGCTCATGACTGATTACCTAGGATAAATCTCCCCTGTATTCTCTCTCTCTCTCTCTCTCTCT
>NW_008354281.1:767336-815663 GCF_000622305.1 Nannospalax galili
TCTCTCTCTCTCTCTCTCTTTCCTTTAAAATGCCAGTGTACTTTTCATTCAAATGCTTGCAAATCCTTCAGGTTATTGAGTTTATGGCAGCCCCATTAGGCAGAACAATAATGATTTATGTAAGAACTTAGACCAGAATCTTTGTTTTGTTTAGCAGAAAGGTTCATGTTCTAAAGCTAGGTTCTTAGTGTAACTGTGCATCACACCATAATCTCTGTGACTTAGGCCATCTGCTTATTTATTTCTCAGAAGGGTGTTAGTCTTTCTTCAGATTGTTCTTAGAGATTGAGAGTTGGAAAGCGCACCTATGATGTTGAAAGCTTTGCCAAGAAAGGTGCAGAAGAGACTTTGGATCAGGATAGACCTGGGTGAACTGAGATTTTTGAATTTGTGTTGTGTTCAACTGGTTCTGTTTCCTGATTAGTGTCTGACTGATAACCACTTAGCACAGTAATGCTACCTAGTAATTATTTATTCAGATTTGTTGACATGATCACTTAAATTTATACTTTATAATATATAGGGCAGTAAGTGGTAAATAAAAGAGGTGATAGACAGAACTATTACAGTAGAGGAAAAGAAACCTAAGAATAGAACTGAGATCAATTCTGAATACAACATAGGCAAGTGGGGATTTACAGCCAAGGAAGAGATTAGGGGTGGGAAGAGTGAGTTCACTGATGGAAAATTATGAAGAAACATCATTAGGATGAAGGTGGGTGATCAGATACCAAGTTGAAGGATGAGCAATCTGACCAAAACGTTCTCTAAGAGAACATAACAGAATTCTTGTTTCAGCTGTGCAATTCAGGCCTGACAAGGATAGATGCCAATGCCAAAGCTTAGAGGGCTCAGAGGAGTCTAACTGAAGCTTAGTCATGGAGAAAGTATTTGCCAATATCTAAGAATATTTCATTAATCAATAGAAAGGAATAATAAAGGACATGATCTCATGCTGATAAAATCTCTGATGCCTTTTGGTATATTTTTATGCACAGTGAGAACCAAGAAATAATGACTAGAAGATGTGCAAAAAAAGCGGAAACATTCTTATTTGTTAATATTTATTAGTAGTATTGCTAAAATTCTCAGAATCAAATGGGGTCTTTTGTGTCAATACTAACAAAAATATAAGTAAAACCATGGGATTCTCAGGAAGGGTTTTTACTCACAGTTGTCTGACAGTAATTATCTCAAAAGACTCTCTCAGAACTCTCTCTCTCTCTCTCTCTCACACACACACACACACACACACACACACACACAAATGTTTCTGAAAGGACATCTGTCCAATAGCTGTCTGTTCAGTCTCAGACTGATGCCACCCTTGCTGTGAATCCTTGTGGTCAAGGAGTATCTTTCAAAATACTTTACATAATCCTCATGTTTATACCTAAAACCTTCTCATGCCTCATTTATACTCACAATTTAGTCTGTATTAATGTTCCCATTGCAGTGCTATTATATTCCCCAACACCTGATTTGTTGAAGAATCTGTGTTATGGAGGTTAACAATATTATATATCATCTCCCTGAATGGGGAATCTAAGAGTATTTCACTTCAGGATTTCTGTTTAATGTATTTTTGAGCAGTATGTGATATATAACCAAACGATGAACATTTCTTATTTTGCTGGTAGGAGAATATCATAACAAGGGGGCAGGTGCGTTCTGTCCAACAACTTCATTATCAGTCCCACAAAACTGCTTTACTTACTATCAGTTAGTGGCATCAATAGATAATGAGAAAGAAAACATGAAATAGATACACAGGAAGTAGAGAAAATATTGAGTCCTAATGACATTGAAGACCCTGGTTCCACTCTTCCTATACTCACTGTGTTCTTCATGTTGGTGGGATACTCCAGTAGTCTCAAAAGAAAAAAAAAAAAAAAGACCATTTTCCTTTTTCTAGGTTGACACTGTCAGCAAGTAACCTAGGCTAAGGTATTGGCAGATTCACCAATACCTTGGCAGATCACAGAAGAAAACAAAAAGAGGCCATGTTTTACTGTCTAAAGCAGACCAGAACGCTGCATGAGATACTGAATAGGGCCTTTCCTTGTCTCACTGGACAGACTCAAGCAGAAGAGAAAATGCAGAAGTTTCCCTCAAAAAATCTTATAAAGCAGTTTTTAAAAATGCATTTATCATCACTTGCTCCCAAAATTTCCCTCATTCTCCATCCATTTTAATAAATATATCTGGCTTTTACCCTGAAGTTGTAACAAAGATACTCAAATGAAGAAATCATGTTTTCTAACATCTTTCTGCTTTTCGTTAATAATTTGGCATTTATAAGTCATTGAGTTAATTATTTTTAATAAGGATAAAGACGAGTGAGTCCCAATATGTGTCTTCAATTTAAAAGCTTAACTAAAAATAAAACAGGATGCATGTCCAAAGCAATTAAAAATAATAGTGATAAATATAATACAAAACACTTCTTGACACTGATCAGTGGACTACCAAGTAATATGCTGGACTGAAAAACAATTTTATGGGTTCTTAATCTATTTATAATTAGATCCTCATAGTTTTATTGTAGTTCATAAATTTTATTCTCCCTCCTTCCATTTTATAAATATAAACAAGAAAGAAGATCTTAATGCATTAATTACCCAACCAGCAGTATAGTTAGGATCTACTGGAGAATATTCTCAAGGTTGTGTTCCAAAGGACTGTTTACCAACAAAGCTTCAGAGTCATGTGTTTTTAATATTTATATCTTTCTTTTGTCTAGTTAAAATGCATTTGTCTAGAACAAAAGCATTCTGGAGATAGGTAAGATTTTATGCATCTTCAAAAGTTGTATGTTAGCTAATTATTGAATGAATAATTAAGAAACAAATATTTGTTCAGTATTCTGCTCTGAGAAGGATGCCGTATTTATGTTTAAAATTCATTACTTATAATTATGATCACAGATATTCAAAGCATCTGCTACTATACCCTCTTTTATTCAAAGTATTTTTATTGAATTTTTGTGCATTTCATACAAAACATCTTAATCATCTTTCTACCCCCTCCCTGACCCACAACATCCCTTAGCTGCCCCCTCCCCCCACACACACACTGGATTTCATACATTCTGTCATTTATACTAAGGCCTATTCAGTCAAGTTAGTGTACTCAGACATTCCTCAGTGCAGGTTCATCTACTGGGGTCTAGTCAGCCTATCTACAGTCACTCCCTTAAAGATTAGCTCTTCCTCACCCAGCAGTAATCGGCTGCCAATTGTTCTTCAGCTGATATTGGGGCCTCCTACCCATATCCCCAGGTCTATACTGGGTTTTTGTCTGCTTGAGTTTGCATGGATCTTGTGCATGCTGACACCATTGCTGTAGATGCGTATGAGCAAGGTCCCAGGAGCCTGTAAGGCTCTATTTTCATATGGTCATGCACCATTTCCCTTGGCTCTTACAGTCTTTCCACACCCACTTCCACAATGGTCCCTGAGCCCTGCGTGGGTGGAATCTAAAATAGGAGTCTTATCCAAGGACCCATACTCTGACTTTTATTCTCTGGGCTTTTGCCATTTGTAGCCTTTTTTGTTAATTTCCATCTGTTGCATAAGGACTCTTCCTTGATGAGAGTTGAGAGATGCATTAGTATTCTCTCTACACCTTGTTCAACTGTGTTCCATAAACCTTAGGTGTAGAAGTTCCATTGTAGATGTGTCATTTAGGGCTGGGCATCTCACAGACACTTTTTCTTTGCATGTGACCAGTTGTGGAACTCTGTAGTGGTCTCTGTCTGTTGCAAAAGAAGCTTCTTTGATGACTGTTGACTGGCATACTTGTCTAGAAATATAAGGATACATATTTAGCATATAGTAAGAAATTACATTTCTCTAGGGTTGTGAGTGCCTTAGGCTTTTCTCTGAGATCTAGTACCTCTCCAGCCATGTGAATTTGACTATGTTTACAGCAACACACATGAGTTCCCTCTCGTTGAGTGGGATTTAAGTCCAATTAGGTAGCTGTTGATTGCCTCCAAGATAAAAGTGGCACTATTGCCCCACTTTAGTTTTCTGTACTAGTCGTTGTTGTGGTTATTAGGCCTTAAAGCTTGGATTGGACCAGAAATTGATATTCTCCCTTAGCAGCTTGCATAATGTCCTCCAAAACTATGAGAACTAGCCTTCAGGGAGGAGGCTTCCAGATCATTTCCAGCTACATTGCTCCAAGTCCTACATCCAGTGTATGCCCTGTCTTCAGTGATAGGGTCTTACCTTCAAGCTCTGGGAGGCAATGAAGGGCTGTGACAATAGCCTGTATAATTTTGGGAGTCTCTTGGACTACTTTGGCCAACACCTCAAAGGGATGTTTCTCCTATATGGTACTGTTTCTTTTTATATAGTCTTCAGCTATAGACATGGACTCATGTAAAGACAGTGTATCTGTTTTAAGTAGGCTTTTGAACTAATACATTTCCCTCTAGTTTTCATACCAGTTAAGCATTATTTATCTCTCCTCTCTCTTTCCCTGTTCAACATTCCGTCTTCCCTTCCCAGTTAAAGTACCCCCCTTTTCCCCATTTCACCCTTGATAATACCTGTTTCCTGTGGTCCCCCCTCTCTTGAGTCCCTTCTTTTCCTTTACCCCCATGGTTCCTTGTATAACCCTCTCTTTTCCTCTTCCATTTAAATACTCCCATTTTACCCATTTCCCTCATTGGTAACACATGTCTCCTATTGTTTCTCTCTCTCTCAGGCTCCTTTACCTCCTTGGTTCCTTTCCATTTTCTTCATGGTTTTTATTGCTTAGAAAACAGTGTATATTATGTACCTTTTATTCCCAAAGCCAAGTGAATGTTTTTCTATTTGTAGACAACTTGATAAAAGTCTGCTTAATGAATAAAATCAAACTAAAACACTCAGACTTCTGGAAGCTCTATTGCTTGGCTTATGTCGAGATTATAGTCATTATCAGTTCAGTGGAGGACAATGTGGAAAACATCCTATGATAGGTATTTCAAGCAGAGAGAATTCAATATCAAAGAATAGAAGTGATAGATGGTAAGGTAAGAAGATTCTGGCACAAGGCCAGGGATAGTATCTCCAGGAAGAAACTTTATAACCATTGTGCCTTAGGACCAGAAAAAAAAAATGGAGCCCATTTACTCTGTAGCTAAGAGCAGAGCCTTCAAGAAGTTGATGACCAGAATTTGAAGAGGGCCCCTCCTGGAGTGGCAGACCTTCTTGTCTCTAAGGGGCCATAGTGAGGTCAATTCTCATAGTGTTAGAAGAATCCAGAAATGACAGAAACTGCTATCATTGAAGCAGCAGAGCGATGGATTGGGAAAGATAAGTACTTGAAAAATTTTCAAGATTTTCAAAAGCAAATATAGGCTGGGGCTGTAGCTCAGTGGAAGAGTACTTGCCTAGTATGTGTGAGTCCTCAGTACTGCCAGATAAAAGAAAAAAGAAAGGAAGGGAGGGAGGGAGGGAGGAAAAAACCCTCATCTTGGGTATGATCTGGCTGGATAAGTGGCACACACATAGAATTTACTCAGAGTCCTGCAGGGAACCTCAATGTTTAAAGGCATCATCCTCTATAGTGTCGCATCTAAGGTACAAGAAGAGGCCATTGGCATTGCTGATGTGGAGAGATGAACAGACATAGGACTGCCTAACAACTCAACTTTTTGTACTACTAAGCACCATATTCATAGAAGATTTCTATTAATCTGTTCTTTTATTTGCCTCATCACTATGGACATAAATTTCCCCTCAAAATGTAATGGCTCCAAATAATGAGTAGTGTATTGCTCATGTGAAGTCTGAGGATCCTAACTTTAGTCAGGACATGGTGGAAATGACTTTTGTCCTTGTAGTTTCTGGGGCCACCTTCGAAGGTCACAAAGGCTAAGATAACTCAGTGGGTAGAGATCAACATCACCCGGATTACTCCTCAGTTGGTTTGATCAAAGACTAGGATCCTCACCAGAGTGTCTACTTATGTCTTCTTACATGGCCTGGCTTCTTCACAGACCATTGTTCTCAGACTAAAGTTGTCAGACTTGAATCACCCAGTTTTTCCACAGTGCACAGTTCTCCAAAGTGTTTCTATGGATTTGGCAGAAGCTGTGTCACCTTTAATGGGTCAGTCT
The DNA here is from genome assembly GCF_000622305.1 of Nannospalax galili. Lineage (NCBI taxonomy): Eukaryota > Metazoa > Chordata > Mammalia > Rodentia > Spalacidae > Nannospalax > Nannospalax galili. Next base: position 773,452 of record NW_008354281.1, read on the forward strand.
TTGACATTAACTGTCTTTTCTTCTACATTCCACTGTATTCGAAATAGTGATAGACTTGCTTTGATTATAGGGGACAGAGACTCTACATCCTGATTGGAGAGTGCCAGTACCATACTAAATAACATAAGGGTGGCAGGTAGTGTCATTTTGGGTAGAATATACTCAGAAAGCAGCACTGGTTTTCTCACAGGCAGAGGGAACAGCTGTCCTAAATCTGACATCTGCTGACAAATTCTTCCCACTGATTCTAGTTGTTTGACATTAGACAAGTTGATTCTTTTTGTTCTTGTTCTAATTTTTTTTGGGGGGGTCTTTTTGAGACAGGGTCTCCCTGTAGCCCCAGCTGTCCCGGAACTCACTATGTAAACCAGGCTGGCCTTGAACTCACAGAAATCTGCCTGCCTCTACCTCCTGAGTGCTGGGATTAAAGGCGTGCGCCACCACACCTGGCTCCATTATAACTTTTAAAAAAATATGACAAATGCATAACACTTGACAACCTTAAAAATGTAAGATTCTTTGATATTCACAAACTAAGTTGGCTAAAGATTACATGAAAAATGAGTAGCAACTGTGAATGACTTAAAAAAGAAAGAACAGAGGTTGTAAGGGAGCCAAAAATGAACATGTAGGGGAAACCAATGCAATCATGAGGATTCGGCAAGATGAAATATTTTAGTTTATACTCTGCATTTTTCTTCTAAAGCAGAGCCTTGGATACTTCTTCACAGTTTATGTCACTTCTGTGAGGTCCAGGGAAATAAAGTATATTAGAGAAGAAAATAATTTTCTTTGTATAGAAAAAAGTTATAGGTAGAAATCTTGAGGGATTGTTTATATTTGCCTCAGATGCCAATTTTTATATTTATTATTAGGAAATGAGTTATCTGAAAAGATTGTATATAATCACTTTGAATCACTTAAATGTATAGGAATCTATACTGGGTCATTTAGACCTATTTGAGATGTAAAAGATATCTGTCAAAAAATAAGGTTATATTATTTGGCTAGAGTTAGTATTCTTAAGAATTTAAAAGTTTTCATAGAAAATAAAAATGTGGATTTAAAAAACTAGAACAAATTTGATGAAACTTTCTTACTGAAAAAGCATAGTACATCAAAAGACACTTAAATAGGAAGTGGCTTAGTCACATAGACACTTTCCTTTGAAATTGCTTCTTTTCATTACAAATTGGTGGCAATAAGTAGGAATTTTTAAAAAACAGAAAATGAGAAAGAAACCGTTTCCTTTATATGATTTATTATTTAATTCTCTATATTTGAGAAGCGATTTCCAATGACATTGGCATGTTATCAAAATACTAAGATAATATAAAGCAATATAAAGTGTCAGTAGGAAATCAAATATAAAATAGCAACTATTACTAAAGCCCATCTCAATTATGGAGAAAGCACTATACATTTTAAATTGATAACCAAGTAATAGATGGATAAGGGGTTGCATGATGCCAGGAAAAAATTACATATTCCTCTTAAGAAGTCTACATTACCTCAATTAAAGTCATTATCCATTCCTTAATTTTTGGTTTAATAATATATTAAAAGCAATTTAAGGCCAAGAAAATTAGTTTTTCAATGAAATCTTATAATCCGTTTATCTTCTCCCTGTCTTTTCTTTCTCACCTAGTAATATTTCCAGAGGAGATAATAATTACTTTCTTGATTTCCATTTATGTCTTCCTACACTGCTCCCTTGGTTTCTCTTTGCAACCTGTGTCTTGCCACGATTATCAGTTGTATCCTAGTTCCCAACCAAGTAGTTAGTTTTCAGCTTCTACTCACTGTGATGCTTGATGCTGCCAAGAACTCCATGAAAACCTTTCTGTCTTATCTTCTTTTTTAATATTTTATTATTTTTATTATTTTATGTGTATTTGTATATTGCTTGTGTGTATATAAGTGTACCCATGTTATGCAATGCCCACAGAAATCAAAAGAGGGCATTGGATCCCCTGGAACTAGACAGTTGTTAGATGCCATGTGAGTGCTGGGAGCTGAACTTGGGTCCTCTTCGAAAGCAGCCACTGCTGAGCTATTTCTCCAGATCCCTGTCTTATTTCCTATGATAGCATTATCTCCTATTCTTTCCTACCTATCTACCTGCTTTTTGATCCTCTTAGTTATAATCCTTTCCTCTTCACATTCTCCATCCTTTTTAAAACAGAAATAATTCACATAGCATGGATTTTTGCCATTGTAAAGGTTCATTGGCTTTTAAGTGCTCAAGAGGTTGTGTGTCTTAGCCCTCTTTCTGTTACTGTATCTGAATATCACAGACTAGTTATTTAAAAGAATAAAAGTGTATCTAGCTTACAGTTCTGGAGAGTGGGAAGCCAAGAGTGTCCTGTAAGCATCTGCTGAGGACCTCCTTGTCAGTGATGACAAAGGAAAGGTATCAAATTGGAGGAAAGTGTCAGAGAGAGCTCCCTTCCGTGACATAACTCCAGATTGAGAGCTCCTGGGAATTGGTTTTGAAGGCCTGCTTAAAGACCTAGAATGAAATTAAAACATTTTAAGGAAAGTTAGAAATGAAGGACTAAGAAAATTAAAGGTGTAAGAAGAAATCCAGAATGTAAGATAGAAATCTGAGTAGAAATACCAAGGAACAAAATTTCAGCAAAGTGAGTTAAAAACTCAAATGAGCTTTTAAAAACTAAAAAAAAAAAAAAAAAAATGTTTATTGAGCTTTTGTACATTTCAAAAAACAATTCTTTTTCAAATTTAGACTCCTACCCTCACTGGACCTCATGTATTCCACCATGTGTGTTACTATCCAGTCAAGCATTTGTACCCAGCTGTTCTTCAGTGCAAATTCATCCAGTGGAGTATATTCAGTCTATCTAGAGATCGTAAGTCTACTCTCTCTCATCCAGCAGTAATCAGTCCCCAGTAGTTCCCAGACTAGGGCTGGCCTGCCATCGACTTCCCTGGATACACTCTGGGCCTTTGTCTCATTGAGTTGTCATGGTTCCTGTGCTTGATGACATTATTGCTGCAAGTTCACATGTGCAAGTTCTGAGTAGTCTGAAAGTCTCTGCCTCCCTATGTTCATGAACCAACCCTGGCCCTTACAGTCTTTCTGCCCCCTATTCCACAATGGTCCCTGAGCTGTGGGTGGGCAAAGTTTAATATAGGAGTGCTATTCAGGGACACACACTCTGCAGCGTCTTATTCTTTAAAACTTGGCCAGTTGTGGCTTTATGTGTGCATTGCACTCTTTTGTAAAAGGAAGTTTCACTGGTGAGAGTTGAGGGATGGAGAGTTTTGTCTCGAAGCCCCCTCCTCTTCTGCTGTGTTCCATGAGCCTTGGCTATAGAGGTTCAACTGTAGATATGTATGTCACCTAGAACTGGGCATCTCTCAGACATATATTCTCTGTGTCTGACCAGTTATGGGATCCTTCAGAAGCCTCCATCTGTCGCAAAAAAAGAAGCTTTTTGATGAGTGGTGTATGGTTCACTTGACTATAATATAAAGATCCATGTTTATCTGGGCATGGTGGCACAGGCATTTAATCCCAGCACCCCGAGAAGCAGAGGCAGGCAGATCTCTGTGAGTTCAAGGCAGCCTGGTCTACACAGTGGGTATGAGGCCAGCTGGCTCCAAGCAGGGAGACCCTGTCTTAAAAAGACCAAAAAAAAAAAAAATCTCATTTATCATATGATAAATTTCATTTGTCTAGAGATATGATAGAGAGAGGGCTTTCTCTAAGATCTATGACCTCTCAAGCCATGTGCATTTGGCTTGCCTGTGTTTACAGTGTCATCCATGAGTTCACTCCCATTGAAAGGGCTTCTCATCCAATTAGATAGCTGTTGATTACTCCCCAGATAACAGTGCCACTGCTGCACCAATAGAGGTAGCTTGTTTTGCTGGTTGTTATGGTCATTGGGCTTTCGGGCTGGGTTGGACCATTGATTGATTTTCTCCCTTAACAACTTGCATAGCATTCTCTAGAACCTTGGGGGCTAAGCTTCAGGTAGAAGGCTTCCAGGTCAGTTCCTGCCTCATTGCTCTATGTCCTGTGTCTGAGGTCTATCTTGTTTTCAGCAGTAGGGTCTTGTCTTCCAGTTCTGGGAGATAACCAAGAGCTCTGGGAATAGCCTGCATTATTTTGGGAGTCTCTTGGACTACTCTGACCAACCACTTGTAGGGAGGTCTTTCCTCTGGCACTGTTCCTTGCCATACAGCTCCCAGGTATACATATGCACTAGTGTTCAGACAACATATGTACATTTCTCAGGGGGTTTTGGAGGCAAATCCCCTCTGGTTTCCCTAGTCCCACAAGATTCATTCATCTCTATTCTCTCTCCCTCCCATCTGACCTCCCTCCTCCCTCTCTAGTACAAGTGACCCCATTATCCACACCCTCCCTCCAACTACACCTGCCTCCCACCTTCCCCCATATCCTGAGTTCCCCCACCATGGCCCTGGTATTTCACTCCCTTCTCCCCTTCCAACTGAACACTCCCACTTCCCCCTCCCCCTGTAACATCTGTTCCCAACTATCCCTGTATTTCTTTCTTTTCCTTTATCTCCATGTTTCCTTTTCATCTTCCTGGTTCCTGGTATTACATCAGGATATATACTCACATCAAAGGAATTGTGGCTAAGACAGTTGGCAAATGAGGGAGAGCCTAAGTTGCTTACCTTTTCTGAGTTTATGGTACTTCACTTAGTATAAGTCTCTGATTCCATCCATTTACCTGCAAATTTCATAATTTTGTCTCTTTTTTTAACCACTGAGCAGAACTCCATTGTGTAAATGTACCACATTTTCATTGTCCTTGTCAGTTGAGGGACATTATGATTGTTTCCATTTCTTAGCTCTTGTGAAGAGAGCAGCAACAAACATGAATGTACAGGTGTCTCTACAGTAGGATGAGTCCTTTGGGTATATGCCAAGGAGTAGAATTGTTTTTGATATTTCTTTTTTTAAATTTTTATTGAATTTTTGTGCATTTCATAGAGAAAATCGTCTTTATACCCTCTTCCCCTTTGACACCCTCCCATAGCCCCCCATTTGAATTCATACATTCTGTCATTTCTGTTAAGTCCTATCATGTAAAGTTAATGTCCCCAGATGTCCCTCAGTGCATGTTCATCCACTGGGATCTAGTCAGCTTTTCTAGAGTCCCTCCCTTTAAGAAGATCAGCTCTTCCTCACCCAGCAGTTATCAGCTGCCAATAATTCTTCAAGATTGGGGCCTGCTGTATTCTTGTCTGCTTAAGTTTGCATGTGTCTTGTGCATGCTGACACTACTGCTGTAGGTTCATATGAGAAGAGTCCCAGGAGCCTGTACAACTACTTTCCTTATGGTCATGCACCTCCTTCCTGGCTCTTACAATCTTTCAGTCCCTCTTCCACAATGGTCCCTGAACCCTGGGTGGGTGTATTTTAGTATAGGAGCCCTGCCCAAGGACCCACAATCTGCAGACTCTTATTCGTTGCACGTTGGCCATTTGTGACCTTTTGTGTGCCTGGCCCTCTGTTGCATGAGGGAGCTTCATTGATGAAAGTTGAAAGACACATTAGTTTTCTCTTCATCCCTTGTTCTATGTTCTGTGAGCCTTAGGTGTAGAGGTTGCATCATGGGTGTGCCACTTAGGCTTGGACAATTCACAAGCAATCTCTGTGTGTGACCAGTTGTGGAACTCTTTAATTATCTCTGTCTGTTGAAAAAGAAGCTTCCTTGATGTCCTTGGTTATTTTCTTTTTGGGTATGTTAAGCTGGTTGGTCTAGGTTTTAGGTTCTCTCAGATTTTGTATTTGAGGGAAATGATGGCTTCAGATCAGCTACTCAGGAACTTACACACAGGCCCAAGTCAGGCTCCAGTCAGGTACACCCAGGCTTCCTTCTAATCTTACTAGCGGGCACTCATACCACAATTAGGAAAGTTCACTGAGAGGAGGTCCAGTTTAGCCACTCTTGGGCAATCTGCTAAGATCTCATGCCCTAATATAAGGCAGAGAAGTCTAGCCCTGGTGAAGTGGGAGGGGCCTCACATGGTCCCAATTAGGGAGTTGGGTCTGGCACAATTTGGGGAAGCTCACCACCACATGGAGGCCATATCCAGGCACTCTCAGGCAATCTGCTGAGGTCTAGGCCCCTACTGTAGGGCAGAGAGATCTAGCCCTGGTGAAGTGAGAGGGGCCTCACCTGTTTTTGATATTTCATTAAGCTGAATATTGTATATTCTTGAACTTCCATCACAAGTTTATGCCTCTCCTCATTGAGTTCTCTGAGTTGTTTGTCTGTGTTTAAGTTATTTGATCATGTTTATGGTTGATCTTTTAAATTCTGAATCCTGGGATTCCTTGGGGTGGTTCTCATTGTGGTGCACTTCTGTAGGACTAGTGGGTTTTGTTGGGAAGATATTCTCTTGGCTTTTCATGTTATTTGTGTCTTTGCACTGCTGTTTGTACATATCGATATTCTTTGTTGGTTGTGTGTCTGGTGAGAACTTCTACCCTGCCTTTGTTTAATTGAATTTTGGTTGCTTATATTTTTTATATGGCTTGAGTGCTTTTTGCTCAGGACTGAAAAATAAGTTGGTGTGCGTTTCAGGTTCTTGAAGGCAGTAGGCTGGTCTGGGTAGCTGGTAGGACAAGATAGTAGGTAGACTGGGCAGGGTAATCAGAGGACTGGTCTGTGTTAGGTAGATTAGAAGCTAGGGGAAGAAGGGGTTAGGGAATCATCTGAGGAGAGATTTAGCCATCTATGCTGGGGGTTTAGCTAGTCTGGGTTAGGAAGCTAGTCCAGAGATCTGAGGTAAAGGAATTGGACGTGGCCTCAAATGAGCTTTTATTAACAGTTTTGGCTGTCTAAATGTTCAGTTTGATTGCAGGTCACCTCCAAATAGTGACTTCATCAGAATGGAGATTTGGTCTGGCCTGTCAGGGATTAACAAAGAGTTCAGTCTAAAACAATGGCTTCCTGTAAATTCTAATTAATAGAAAAGTGAGACAAACCATATGATCAGCACAGGAGAACAACCTAGAAAGAATGGTTGGTAAGTGTGTTGGTTGCTGGTGACATTTACCAGTTTCAGGGTCATATGGTGAAGGTTAATCCTGTCAACTTGATTGGATTTAGAGAGTCCATGGAACCATCTCTGGGTGTGTCTGTGAGGGTATTTCCATAAAGGTTTAATTGAGTAGGAAATACCCACCCTGAAAACAGCATGGGTTGGGGTCTTGGACTGAGTGGAAAAGAGAAAGTGATAAGCACCTGCATTGGTGTCTGTCTCTCCTGACTGGATGAAACCTCGTGCTCCTCCCACCATGCCTTTCCTACCCTGCAACTGTCAGCCAATAATCCCTTTCTCTCTTAAGTTGCTTCTTGTAAAGAAATTGGTCATAACAATAAAAGAATAACTAATACACACGAGGAGGGTTAAAAAAAAAAGAACTAATGCATTATTGGATGGCAATAAAATGAGGAAATGTGGCCAAAAAGTGGAGAACACTGTTTCTTGCATCTTGGATGAAACATGGTGAAGGATATGAGAGAAAAGCTTGTGATTTCTAGACATTGTCATACACTTTTGTTGATGATGATTTATATTTGCTTCATCTCATAGGACTAAAACTTACCTTGCAAAGTGAGAAAAGATTGCAAATATTTTAGCAACTAAAGTTCAAGCATTATAAAGCTACAAATAGACCTTTGAGAAGGCCAAATGCCCAGCGCTACTGCTTGACAGCAAAACTCCATTCATTTTGACTGGCTGTTGCCACGCAGAAGCCAGTGGTAACTAAGGCTTTGTACATTAACTGTTGCTTCGTGAATCTTTTCTTCTACACACTGTGAGACATAAGCACAAGCCCTTCCTTGTCTGAGCTCAGCAAACAGGTAGGCTGCTGCTCTCACCTCCTACCAGGTCTCTGGTAATCATCATATGCTTCAGATAAGCAGAGCTACTGCTAAGTAGCGGCTCCCTTGTCCTGCCATCTGTTCATACTAGCAATTTCATGTTATGTGCGTTTGTCTGTTTTCTTTTGCCTGCTGTTCTCGGTGTTTCTAATAGGGGTTCCATTAGTTCTCTGGACCGTTTTAGGGTGTGTATTGCTAAGGATACTCTGATCACATCAAATAGAACTGCAGTAGCACAGCTCCTGATTTATACAAGACTCTTCTCAGCTCACAGACTTTTCATGCCATTGTTTATCTGGTTTTAGAAATTGTCACCAAACATTTTTTTTTGCTTTGTGGAGTAATAGGTTTAAGCTATGAAAGTAAAAGTATATATATAATTATATATATATATATGAGCTTTCTGTTTTCAATCTATCTCTTTCTCTTTTTCTTATAGTCAAAGAGTTCTTGACTAAAAAAGTGGTGGGGATAGGGCAGTGATGAGTCAGAGTGGTCCCAGTATGCAGAACAGCCCCCAGACCCAGCAACTGCTTCTGAAGGAACCAAGAAAGAAAAAACTGAGCCTTGATGGTCGGTTTTACTGATGATACCTCAGAAATATTATAAATAGATAGGAATGTGTATTAGCGTTCTTTAAAGGGATAAAACTAAGAGAATGAATATATATATATATATACACACTCATTTGTTTATTCATTTGTTTATTAGATTGGCTTATATGACATATTTGGGTAGACAAAGAATGGCTGTCTCTCATTGGAGAGGCTGAGAATCTGTGAGTTGCTCAGTCCAAAAGCCTGGATGTCTTAGCAGTCCCAATCTGATGCTGAAGGCTTGGAGATTCCTAGAGAGCTACTGGCCTTTAGACTGTTGGAATCCTGAAGAAATTTTCTTTTCTAATATCAGTGAGGGAATGCTATAGCAACAGGGTAGATGGACTTGCCAAGAATGAAGGCAAGCAGACAAAAAGAGAAGTTTCTGCCTTCCATGCCCCTTTTTCTGAGCTCCACCAAAAGGTGACATTTAGGATGGGCCATCCAACTTTAAATAATCTGGTCAAGAAAGTCCCTCATTGAATCCAATGGCTTGCATTTTAGTTGATTTCAGATCTAGCCAAGTTGACACCCAAGATTAGCCATCACAGAAAAGTAGGCATAGTAATGATGCTGTCATCTAGCGTGTTCCCACCAACAGCTTGAAAGTCAGGGTAACAACTCAAAAGACTTAAAAGATATGATAAAATGAAAGCTTTTACATATTTGATCTGTAAAATAAAATATGATAAGAATGAAATGACTTGAAAGATAGTGACCTACTTTCTCAAAGTAAAATAAAACTAATGTTATCTCTATGATGAACAATGAGGACACTAAAATCTGTGTAGCCACATAACACTTTTTATGTACTTAACATGCAGGATAAATTGCTGTCTACTAAAAATAATACTATATAGAGTACTTTTATTGGGTAAGCTAGACCAAGAAAGGATCCTATATACATTAAGACTTCATACTGTAGATTTTATATAAACTTTGAGTTCACTTTGAGTAGCATTTCAAAGACTGTCCACATTTGTTACAAATCTTAAAGCTAGACCAAGAAAGGATCCTATATACATTAAGACTTCATACTGTAGATTTTATATAAACTTTGAGTTCACTTTGAGTAGCATTTCAAAGACTGTCCACATTTGTTACAAATCTTAAAGCTAGACCAAGAAAGGATCCTATATACATTAAGACTTCATACTGTAGATTTTATATAAACTTTGAGTTCACTTTGAGTAGCATTTCAAAGACTGTCCACATTTGTTACAAATCTTAAAGCATTGTGTGAATAAATGTGGGAAGGAAAAACAGACTAAGGACCAACTCTCGTAGAGCTCTAAAGGAGCTCTGTTGCAAGATGATAGATTTAAACAGTTGGTCGGACTATTCTTTTAGTTATTTCCAACAAATGAGCTCTGGCCACACGTTATATATGCAATGTCTTCACAAAGTGGTGGTTCTGAAAAAAAACATCTTTTAGAATAGGCATGTTTGAGAGCCCCAGCTATACTGATAATTGAATACCAGAGCAGCTAAGAATCCTGTCTAAGAGAGAAATGAAGGGAATCTGGATATGGGTGTTTACTGTGCACCTTTCATGAGATACTTTATGGGTGCCTTTTATTTAGTATACTGCCTAGTTGTGACCCATTATGAGGTAGTCACTCACACAGGAAACTTGTCTACCCTGGCAGATGCCATTATGGCTCTGATCTATGTAAAGTTCACGCCTGACTGTCCATCACTCTGGTGCTAAGTACCATACCTTGTATTATCCCTGCCATTTCAGAGAATACTTAGGCAGATGTAGTCCCCAGTCCTTCGGGTGAATTCAATATAGCAGCAAAGATTTTGCTTACCAAATGTTAAGTCAGGAAGAAGTGGTGACTTTGGAAGACAGGCCCTGTCCCTACCACTAGTGGTAGGAATGAAGAATCCAAAGAGAGGGAGTGTCACTGTTCAGCCTACTAGCAAGATGTATAACAGCAAAGAGTGGAGGTTGCTGAACATTGTTATGCAAGTGGCAGAATGCTCTGTTTAAAGGAAGTGGTAGGGAAAAGTGGGGGAGTTCAGTTTATTGGCAGGAGAAAAAGCTGTAAGTTTTCTTTTAGTCTGTTTTTTTTCAAATTGGCTTTTTTTAATTGACAGAAAAAATTATACGTATCTATCACAGACAACATAATGCCTTGAGGGACAGATACACTATTTCTCTTCTCTTTAGAAAAGTAAAAAGTAGGAAGAGTTTTTAAGGCCTCTCCCTCCGTCCCTCCGTCCCTCCGTCCCTCCGTCCCTCTGTCCCTCCGTCCCTCTGTCCCTCCCTCCCTCCCTCCCTTCCTTCCCCTCCCTCCTCTGTCCCTCCATCCCTCTCTCCCTCCCTCCCTTCATCCCTCCCTCCTTCCCCCCTCCCTTCCTTCCTATTTTTGATGTTTTTGACACAGGATATTTCTATATATTCCTGGATCACCTTGAACTCGCTAAATAGCCCAGGCTGGACTCACAGCAATCCTCCTGCCTGAGCCTCCAAAGCATTAGTACTACAGGTGTGCATATATATACTGTTGAAAGGTTAAATCTAGTTGAGTTTATGTCTAGCTCTGGTTTAAGTCAGTTGGCTGTGGTGGAGAACTGGAAACTATGTCAAGGATTGTCAAAGCCCTGCTCTGGTATGAGAAAGTTAAACTTGTATTTAAAATTGAAGCTGAGGCCGGGTGTGGTGGCACATGCCTTTAATCCCAGCAGTCTCGAGGCAGAGGCAGTGGATCTCTGTGAGTTTGAGGCCAGCCTGGTCTCCATAGTGAATCCAGGACAGCTGGGGCTACAGGGAGACCCTGTCTCAAAAATTCAACAAAGAGAGAGAAATACTGAAGAAAAAACAATCTGGGGCAACACAAAATGATAAGAATTTTCTACATGTTAAGTCTTTCAGAAATTTTTAAGGAAAAACTTTGATTTCCCTAAACTACCAAAAAAAGTTTTGAGTCAGGTGTGTTTTGAAGGATACAAAATGGAAAAGTGATTGGGAATTGTTACTCTAAATCAAAGGAGCTTAGTATTTACCCCTGATAGGAGGACTACAAGGAAGGTAGGTACTCATCTTATGTAGACATTAAGTAATTGGTTATAGAAGCCACAATTATTAAGAATGCAAATCATTATTTCCATTTTTATTTCATAAAGATAATATTTTTCAAAAATTATCAAAGGGAAAGACCAATTCCTGGGTGGGCTTCAGTAATTTAAAGAAAACCACCATTGCTGGGTGTGGTGTCACAAGCCTTTAGTCACAGCACTCCAGAGACAGAGGCAGGCAGATCTCTGTGAGTTCAAGGCCACCCTGGTCTACATAGTGAGTTCCAGGCCATCTGGGGCTACAGGGAGACCCTGTCTCAAAAAGACAAAAATAATAAATACATAAATAAATAAATAAATAAATAAATACATACATACATACATACATACATAAATACCATTTAAAAAGCAATGTGTAGAGGCTGGAGAGATGGTTCAGTGGTTACTAGTATTGGCTGCTGTTGTAGAGGACCCAAGTTTGGTTCCCATCACCCACATGGTGGCTAACAAGTATCTATAACTCCAGTTCCAGGGGGATCTGATGGGCTCTGTGGATATTGCATGCATGTGGTACACTTATACCCATACAGGCAAAACACTCATACACAAAAAAATAAAAATATATAAAAAATTCTAAAGCAATGCTTGGCTAGGGACGATGAGGCACATAATCAAGGGCACTGGGCAAGTTCTTTTTCTAAACGAGAAACAGGAAAATTTGGCCTTATGTATTTGTTTTTTACTATTTATTTATTTATTTATTTATTTATTTATTTATTTATTTATTCTTGAACTCACAGAGATCCGCCTACCTCTGCCTCCCTAGTGCTGGGATTAAAGGCATGTGCTACCATGCCCGGCTGGTTTTTATTTTTTTTTTAAAGATCACTGAGGTTAAAAAAATATATTGAGAACTATTCTCAATATGACTACATGTGGCACATGTAGGAATACTAGAGTACCAGACCAGCCAAGTGTTATCTACACATTAACCATTTCATTTCTTAGTATGTATTTACTGAGTACCAATAAAGATAATTAGTGGGCTTACATTTAAAGAGTACTACTGAACACACTGTTCTAAATACCTGGGATACAGAGACAGAAAAAAATAATAAACTTACATTAAAAAGTAGAAGGCATGCCATAAAAGGTAAATGAATAAGCAAAGTATTGTCAGATAGTACTAAAATATAATTGGGGAAATCTAGTCATATGGGCAGGAGTAACTTAGGAGGAATTAAGGAGTTACTGTAGGCTGCTTGGGGAATGTCTCTTGGTGTAGGTGACATTTGGTCTGATAGTCAAAGTGTTCAGTAGAGCCAACGGTTAGAAAGCCACGAGGAAAAGGCATTCTAGACAAAAGTCCTGTGTGATGTGTCTCAGGATCTGAAGAAGGATGGCTTCTCTTCCTTGGGAGAGTAGTTGGGCTATCTGGATAATAGCTGGAAAATTAGGCAGGGGTCAGAATCTGTGAGAACCATGGTGAAAGAACTGAGCTTTTTGCTAAAGGCCCTTTATTAACTAGCTTATGTTTTAAACAGATAATTACATCTGCCTCAAGGTAGTAGTCACAGGGAATGGTTAGAAAGCTCATAGAGGAGCCCAAGTGAAGAAGAGTGAAGACTTGGACCAGAACAGAAAAGGAAAGCTGATGGCCTATTCAGATTTTAAAGATGGAAGCATCAATTATTTTATTTTCTTTTATCCTTGCTTTCATTTTCCATTTCAGTAATATTCTTTAGATGACTATGGCAGGTTATGCTAATGTTTCTCCCTTCAAATTTTTACTTTTTAAAAGAAACAAGAAGACAGTGGATAATAGTGTTGTTCCACAGTTTTTAGGCTGTGAGAATGTGGGCAGGTTCCTTGCCCTCTCTATGCTTAAATAAGGATGAAAACCCTGTGCCTGTCTCATACTATTGTGAAGATTAAAAGGGTTGATACATGATGGGTCCTTGGGATAGTACTTAGCAAATGAGGACACTCAATAATTTTAACTATGATTATAATCATCATAATAAAATATTCTATATAAGAATTGCCTGTGAGTATTCTTTGACAAATGTAATGAAGCAAAATCTTGTGATAACCCAGATTGCTTTTCACATTCAATTAACCTCTTACCAAGTACTTAAAAATAATACAGAAGTCCCAAATTGCAGAATACACAGATGTGAACAGGGATACATCTATCCAATAGAAGAGAAGATAAAAATAATATGTACATGTACAGACAGTTAGTGAATTTTGTGGTAGGGAAATATTCACCTTGAAAAAAAATCACCCAATAAATATTTATTAGGTTCTCATTATGTATTAGGCATTGTACTAGGTATCCCTAGCCTAAACAAGAGTGCTGCACAAAACAAAATCTCTGCCATCATGGAGTCTCATTCTAGAGTCAGAGGTGAGACAGATGAGGCAGGTGTGTGAGGGAGGAGATGGGGAAGACACACAATAAAAATCTGAAAAATGAGCACACTAAGGAAATATATAATACCCATGCTATATTGAGTTTATAATTTGAGTTTTAAGCAGTTTAAATTGTATATAATTTCATCCAGTTATATTATTTCTCCAACAATATTGAGCTATTCTGGTGTGGAAACACAAGGTAGGTAGCTGAAATCAAAGACTACTTAGTTGGATTTTGAGATGACTAGCAAGTGAGCAATTTTAAGAATGATTTGTACAAGTTAACCTGATTGACAGCAGTGCTGATGAGAGGAAAGTGTTGGAAAGGAGAAAAGTGATCAGATTTAAAAAATGGAATGTCTATGTGGGCTAAATGAAAAGTTCCAATAGGAGTCAAAGAGGGTAGCTGGAGGATTATAGGCTGTAGCCAGAGAGGACTGAGGTTGGTGCCTTTTCTACTTGAAGCTCCCATGGATAATCTAGAGCTATGGAACAGACATAAAGTGGGAGCAATAGTCATCTGAAGGAAAGTGAAAAACCTTGGGCATAAAGTGTTATATGGATTCCCAGAGGCTGTAAAAACAACTGTGAATGAAACAGTAGGCACTGAAGGGAAGGAAGTACATCAGATGCAACAACTTAGACATCTGCCAAACCTATATACTTGAGGGAGCAAGCCACATGACACGTTCCTCTTCAACCCAGCTGAGTGCTTCCAGGCATGTGGATTCAGCATTGCAAAATGTATGTACTTTTTCAGACAAGTCAGATATGTGGAAAAATTCTCCCAATTTTAAACATTGGCGTCTGATTTAATATTAGAAAAAATATTGAGAAGCTCAATCTGATTTGGCAGAGACATTCAGTTTGCCATCACTGAGCTGAAGCCTTCAGTGGATGAGTAAGTGGAGCTTTGGTACATGGAACTCTGAGATTAGAGTTTAATATTAGCGACAATGTCAGTCAGTGACCATGATGCTCAAGACTGAAATGGCAAAACTACCTCCATTTTGTTCTGGCTGACTTTTGTTTTACCCTGTGTTTTTGCCCCGCCATCCCCACTGCAGCCAGCTGGCCATGAAGGCTGCACCTGTAGTTTCAGGGGGTGCATTGTTTCTACAATACTGGTAAACTTACAAGTAGCCAGGTAGCAAGTTCTACCCAGCTATAACTGCATCTCCATGGCGCTCATTATTTCTGCAATTCTAAGAAACTTTTTTTTCTTAACTGAAACTTTTTGTTAACCAAAAATCTCTTTTTTAATGCATCTGCCCCTGGTCTAGTGTAACTATGGTGATCTGATGTAACTATGGTTGCTAGCTTTGGCCCTGGCATGATGTAATTGTGGTTTTAAGCTTTCTAAACTCCAGTCTGCCTCCCCTCTGGGTAGAGAGTTCTTTGGGGCAGTCAGAGAGAATGCTAATGCCCAAAAGAACTCTCAGCTGGTATTATAAAGCCAAAACAAGACCACCTGGCAATCTGAATGCACCTTTATCTGAATGCAAAGCAAGACATTGTCCAAACAAAATGATCACTCTCCTCTCCTAGCCAATGATTACAGCAGTGCTACCCATCACATATTTAGCCTGGTTTTATTCATTCCAAGTTACAGATAAGATTTATTAACATATCCTCATAGAATTAATTTTGCTTCCAGATAGCCTCCAGTTCAGAGTTAAGATCTTGGTGGCTTGAACATTTCCAACGCGAGCTCCCAATACTTGTGTGGATAAACTTAACAAAAGATCAAATTCTAAAAGTATTCACTGAGAAACCCCATGGGTCTCCATGGTATATAAACTTCCCTCTTTAGAACAAATCAATAAGCTCAACTTTGTCCAAGTACAGAGTAGTCCTGTGGTCTTTAGTCAGAGGGTATTGACAAGTCCGAGCTTTAGTTTTACAAAATGTTGTCTTCCATTGAAGCATTTACCACCCCACTACTTTTCAATTAAGAAAGGAGCTAAATATAGAATAGATTCAGTGTCAAAATAGGTAAAGAGGGGAAGCTTTCATCTTCAGTATGACTTGGGAATATTTCAACTTCTATTTGTGTGTAATTGTTTGAAATCTTAGAATTCATAGCACCACTCCATGAGAACCAAAGTTTCTATAAGGATCTTCACTTTGACACTAAGCCTTTGTATCTTCCATGAATTCATTTAAATAATATTTTTAAGTAAAAAGAACCCTAGAGGCCAATTAATGTGAAAGTAAAGGCAAAATATTCTAAGACTAAATAAATTATAAATTTTTACCAGTTGGATCTATTGAATAAGGAAATTCATTTCTTCCCCCCGTGACTATTTGGTACATGTAAGACATTTTTTTCTAGTTATTGGAGGTACAGTAATGAACAAAGCAGATAGTTTATAATCTCCTGAGGATAGATATGGAAAATGAGAAGATAGCTGAACTGATAAACATTTCTGAGTAAAGCTAAGTCCTGTGAAAAATATTAAACAAATTTTAAAAGGCTTGAGTTATTGCTAGAAGCAAGGAAAAAACTAGTTTTGATATGATATGCATGATTGGGAATTAATCTCCAAAGAGGAGACATTTGAGTGTAGTGAATGGAACATAAAGGTCCTAATACACAGGTGAGCCTGGTACTCCCAATGAGTAACAAGAAGGTAAATTTGACTGGAGAGAGGTGAGCCTAGGACAGAGAGGGAGGTAATGAGGTCAAAGACCTGGGCAGGGGACAGAAGAGCAGTGGTGTGCCTTGACAATAGCTTGTACCTTATTACAGGTAACATGGGAACATACTGGAAGATTTTGGCAGGGGAATGGTGTAATATGGCTTAGATTTTGGAAGATCAATTTGTGGAGGATTTTTTTTTCAGTTATCTTTATATTTGTCTTTTACTTCATTTAAAAATTTTATTTTAGAATTACATATAGGAATATGGTATTTATATCATTTCACCCCACTGTCCCCCCAACTCCTCCCACAACCCTACTCTTCACTCCCTCTCAGTTTTGTTACCTCTTATTTATTATTGTTATACATATATAAAGCCTACTGAGTCCATTTAGCTGTTCATATACACATATGTTTAGGGCTGACCACTTGGGATTGAATAACCTATCAAGGAGCTCATCCTTGAAGAAAACTTGTTCTCTCTCCCTCAGCAGCCATTGGTTGCATGTAGGCTTTTCATCTACAGGTAAAATTTCCCTTGTGCATGTTGGCATGTCAACTGGTGTTGTCATTATACAGATGATGCTTAAGCAGTCATGTTAAGATTTCATGGGTACAGCAGCTTCCCTGTCATGTGTAGAGAACCCTGTCTTGTAGCAGATGCCCAGTCCTCTGGTTCTCGGAATCTTTTCAATTTGATTACATTTGAAGACTAGTGAAGCAAGAGGGCAACAAAGTGATCAATTAGGAGATGACTGAAACTAGTCAGTTCCATCCAAGAAGTCTCTTCCAGGGTTTTAAGGACTAGGGCTTTTATAGCAGATTCTATTTAATATATCCTAGCCCTTTTGCCATTCATCATGGCCACTCATTATGCCTAATGTGAAATACGGGCATATTAATACTTCTTTAGGCTTTGCTGTCCCACAGACTTGATAAGTATTGATTCTTTCAGGGGCCTTGGGTTCCTGTTTCTTGCAGACTTCCTCTGGCATCCTGCCCTTATCTAGGGTTATCATTCTCTGTTAGAAGGGATAATGGCTTGTTCTAATTTTAGCAGCAATGAACATGGTGAGAAATAATCAGATCTAAGAAATACAGGAAGGGAGAGATGACAGGACTTGTTGATGCATTAAAGATGGATTTCAGAATAAAAAGAAGGATCATGGCTGACCTAGTCACCCACAGAATAGTGAGCAGTGACATTATTAATTGAAATAGGGGAAATTCAGATCAAGAGTTCTTCTGGGGTATGCTATGTTTACAGGATGTTACATTGCTATGCCCAGTATTGAAACACAAAGGGAAAAACAGTTGTCTGCTTTAGTATGGAGCCACTCTGTATTACTCTCTTAAGCAAGTCTAAAAAGTAAGTTACCCATTTATGAAGACTTACATTTATCCTTCAGAAGACTGTCCAAGCCCACCTAGCCAATTCCACTCAAGAGAACTCTTCCAGGTTTTAAGGACCAAGGTCTATTATAACAGATTCCATGAACTCTGTTGGGCCTAGTTCACCTGAATTAAAGCGATATTGAAACTACTCTAGGTTTTATTATTTCATAGCCCTGATAAGCTTTGGTTCTTTTCTGATCCCTGGATTCCTGTGTCCTAAAGACATCTTCCTCTGGCATCCCATTTCTTGGATATTGGATAGTGTTCAATGATCTCAAAACACAAGATTAACTTTGGTTACAAGGTTAGGTGAGGTAGGAGGCATTCCCAAAAGTCATTTCTACAGCTGACAACTACCTATAATTCCAACTCCAAGAGATGTTATGCCCTCTTCTGGCCTCCACAAGCATGTGGACCCACATGCACATACACTGTTGTGTGACACTATTCCTTGAAAGACATCTTCTCATCCCAGATAGGGAACTGATGACAGACCAAGTAAACATACCAGCATAGTCTACCTTGGTGAGCCAATGAGTTTTTGGGAGTGAATGATAGGAACATGGGTGAGGAGTTACTTACAAGAGTAGAAATCACTCAAAGACAGTTGCATCACCAAAACTCACCCTAGCATGTGTGACAGCTCACAAATACTGAAACTCTAGCATATACTGTATGGCTTACAGGTAGTTCAACAGGTCAGAGTGTCTCTTCCAGGCAGGTCAGATGGTCTAAGCATCTTCCAAGCAGTGAGGCTTATATGAGGGTATTTCTTAGTAGCCTTTACTGCTTATAAAGGCTTGAGGAGCAAGAGTCCTAGTGAATCTAGTAAGTTTCAGGAATTTACTGAAGCTTTTGAGTTGTTTACTTCCTGAGTTTTAGCAAGCTTTGCTGCAGCATAGAATGTTTCACCTTGCTTTAGAACACCCCAATTTTTAGCAAGATCCCCTCCAAAATGAAATGTTTTATCTCAGAGGAGATTGCTGCAGATCACACATATACATATTAATACAAAAATCAAATTAAAATATTTTTAATTAAAAGAAAAACAACATAGTTTGGTGAGAAAGATCTATACTTGTGCTTGAAAGTTGAGAGACCCAATAAGAAACAGTGGATCCTAAGGTAGAACCCACAGATGGAAAGAATTGTTTTAAATTTTTTAATTCAGGAAGCATAGGAATTAATTTGGGTTCAAAGTAACTGAGTATGGAAATGCTATAGTCAACCTAAACTCTATGCCATCCATGTCTCAGAAATTAATATTCTTCCTTTAAAGTCTATGAAGACTAGCTTAAATCCCTACCCCATGGCATGTGAAAACTTTCACCACTTCCCATGTGTTTCTGCTGTTTCTCAGGACAATTACACTGTCATGGTTCTTTTTATTTTAAGTTTTGCTGCTGCTAAAATAGTAATTCAATAAAGAAATTGAGTGTGGAATCTAGAACCAGCTAGCATAGATTTGAATCTTTTTCCACCCACTGATTGGCTGTGTATTCCTGGGAAACTTATATAGTCTCTCTCCATCTCAATTCACTCAGTTGAACAAGGATAGGCTTGTCATGAAGACTAAGTGAATTCTTAAATACAGAGTTCAAAGCTGTGCCTATGCTTAGGCAATTTATGATCATCTTCCCTTGTCATGTGTGCTCTCTGTTAATCTAATGCCATTCTGTTTCTTGTGAAATTTTCACACAAAATCTCTGATCCAGGTTTCAGGTTATACTCTAGCAGTACTGTCCAGTAGAAATATAATATGCATTAAATTTGTAATTCTAATGTTATAGTAGCCACATTTTAACTAATTAATAATTATTATATTTCTTCACTTTGTATTTATGTGTGCATGTATAGGTATGTATGTGCTACAGCATGTGTGTGGAGTTCAGAGGGCAACTTTGGGTTTTTTTTCTCTTGCTGCTTTGTGGGTCGCAGCAATCAAACTCAAGCCATCCAGGTCTGCATGCAAGAATCTCTACCCACTGGGTCATCTAGCTGTCCCACTACCACATTTTAAAGGAGTAAAAGTAACTTTAACATTATATTTTATTTAACATAATATACCCAAAAGATCATTATGATAAGTTATAATCGATCCAAAATTTAACAAGAAGCTAGGTATGGTGTTGGCACATGCTTTTAAACCTAGCACTCAGGAGGCAGAAGCAGGCAGATCTCTGTGAGATTCAATTCAACCCAGTCTATGTTTTGCATTCCAGACCAGGGAGACCCTGTCTAAATAAAAAAAGAAAAAGCAAACAAACAAAAAAAAAATCAAAACAAAAGCAAAATTTAACAAGGTCTATGTATATTCATATTCATATTGTCTGAAACCCAATGCGTATTTTTCGTTTAAGAGTATGTCTCAATTCTTTCTGCTCATATTTCAGTTACTAAGTGGATACGTGTCTCCAGATTGGCTGGTTCCTCCAATGGGCGGGGCCGACACAGAGCGGGAACTAGGAAGGGAAAATGGGAGCCATCTTGGGTTGGAAGCCAGGAGCTGCCAGTAGAGCGTGATGGTGTAGGAAACTCACAGCCAGCACAGCACTCAAAGACAGAATGGACTGACTCCCTGTGGACCTGGGGCAAGATCGCTGGCCCCAGAGGTGTGAGCGAATACTAGCGGGGCTATGGGCATGGCACAGTCTGATAAGGCCAGCTCTGAGTCGCAGTGGTGCAGGGCTAGGCACTGGGTACTCATTCCTTTGTAAGTTAATAAACTCACATAAAATATATTATATGGTTTGTCTGATCACACAGGAGACCCAGAGAGAATTTGGGTCACAACACATGTAGTAACTGCTGCCATTTTGGAAAATGTAAAAAAGTAAAATGTAAAATGAAGTAAAATGTAAAATGAAAAAAGTAAAGCATTACTTTAAGATAGACAGCTTAGGGGCTGGAGAGATGGCCCAGCAGTTAAGAGCACTGACTGCTCTTGCAGAGGACCCAGGTTAGATTCCCAGCACCCACATGGTGGCTACGAACCATACTTAACTCCAGTTCTAGGGGAATCCGAAGCCCTCGTCTGGCCTCCAGGGCATTGCATGACACGGGTGCACTCACATACATGCAAGCAATACACTCAGACACATAAAATGAAAAAATAAAATATTTTTTTTTTTAAAAGAAGATAGCTTAAATTGACTTACTCAGTACTGGGAATTTTTAAAGGACTTGGAATGTGTGGGAGATTCTGGCCTTTCAGTATCTTAACTACTTTTTCTTGTCTTCTTTTCCCTCTCTGCACTCTAAGGAGCAAAAGAAAAAGAAATCAAAGGAAACCAGTTCATCCAACTTATTATAAAGAACAAGTCAGTCTTCTCTATCTCTGAGCTCAAATTCAAGTCTCTGAAATACACTCAGTCTTGATTAGGAACTGTATGTGAATGGTGCCAAATTACAATGGGATGCTTGACTTCTGGTTTGGTTGTTTTTCCATTTGGGGAGTTTTCTTTTTTGTATTTTGACTTTACAATGGTGTGAATGCACTGTGCATTCATTAGAAACTATACTTTGAAATTTGAACTTTAATCTTTTCTCAGGTTAGTGATGTCATTTTGAATACTTTTTGGCACTGCTGGACAAGGACAGAGAGCCATAGCTCCCATTTAGCCATATGATTGTAGGGAAATTTTCCATGCTGTGGGGATATTAGGCTGCTCATCTGGGATGGGTTAGGTATATTGGATGTGTTCTCAATTATAATGCTTTCAGTTTATGACTTTATCAGGATACAGTCCCATCATAAGTAAAGAAAGTTACACCTCTACTCACTTGGTATACTTTTTTGGTAACTAAGTAAGGACTTCATATACAACTCTTAAGGTTTCTATTTCTAGGGAAACACAAATCTTATAAGCATGTATATGGTCAGGGTGTAGGGATAATCATTTTGTTCTTTCGGTTATGTGTTATTTATAACCTGAGGTTTCTGTGCACCGATTTAAATTTTATTCTTCATATATTGCATTAATGTATTTCTTAGTTCTGGGAAACCATTAGAATAAAAAGATTTCATTTAAGAACAACAATAAAATTTTCTAAACGTTAAAAAAAACCAAAACCCTGCTACTTTTTACCTCAGGGTGAAGGAGGCAGAAAGTTCCCTAGCTAATAGTGTGGAGTCCTGTCTGTGATTCCCAGGCCCAGTTTGTCACTTTTTCATTTCAAACAGAGCTTAGCATTACAGAAAACTTTAATAACTTTTATTTTTATACCTGAAATGTATTTTAACCAGCAATTTTAATTTTAATTAAGAGGTATTTTAAAAGATAATATAATACATGATTAATCAATCAAATTAACAATAAAGCTTTTGTGTCAGATAGGGAACCAGAAGGTGAAATCTTAAAGTAACTCCTTGAATTGTCACATTAACTATATCTTTGGTACTGAAAAAGATAAGCTCATTATAAATATTTCTCATTGCTATATTTAATATTTTACTCAGGAGAGTCTTATGATCAGATTCATTTGTCTTCTGTGTTCAGGTACAGAATGTATGATGGCCTATCAGTTTTTTATATCAGAAAGCCCAGGGAAGTCCACATTTTGATACATTCCTAGTACAATGAACATTTATGATTAAGTGATGTCTGTGAGGAATCCATAATCCCAAGAGCCTTTTGAATTGTTATCAAATAGAGATTAAATGGTATGTGTGATGGCTAATCCTGGGTATCAGCTTGACTGGATCTGGGATTAACTGAAATGAGAGAGATCTTGGTTGTATCATCTGAAGCTGGAAGACACACCCTAAATATGGGTGTTACCTTCTGATGGCAGCCTGTATAAAAGGCCATGGCAGAGGAGAGCACTTGCTTTTTGCAACTTGCCTTCTCTCTCACTGATGAGTTCATCCTGCTGCTGTAGACTGAAGACTAGCCGATATTTTGGAATTCATCAGACCTTCAGTGCCAGCTTCATATTGATAGAAAATTTCCAGATAATTCAGAGAATTTTTATATTCCTATACTCAGTTGTTCATATATATATATGAATATATTACCATTAGCATATTATCATTAGGATGGTACATTTATTACAACTAAGGAATCAACATTAATGCATTATTATTAACTAATATCCCTACTTTATTAATATTTCTTTAGCTTTTTCCTAGTGGCCTTTCAATGTTTTATGATCCCACTTTGGATACTACATCATATGCAATCTCCACATGGCCTCAATTTTCTTGTAACTGTGATAGTTTCTTAGACTTTACTTTTTCTTTCTTTTGTATGATTAGATATATTTTATCTTTAGTTATGTAGCATATATAAAAATAAAATTTATCACATTATTTTTATTCAAATGTTACAGAGGTATTATCATTTACTTAAAACTTATGCATATTTAATATATATCTTGCTTGATAAGGTTGGTTATATATTATATCTATAGTACCATCACCAAAACCAAGGTATTGAGTACAGCAATCCCCTCCAGAATGCTCCTTTTTCTCTTTGTGTGTGTTTGTGTGTGTGTGTGCGTGTCCCCATTTAGCATGAAGCCTAGTCTCTTTACATATTTTAAAGTGAATATTACCATTATAAATACTATATTATATACATTGCTAGAACTTATCCATCATGCATAACTGAAACTTTGAACTCCCTGAGCAACAATTGGCATTCCTTGTTTCATTATTTCATGAACTCAAAAACTGTTATTTGATGAACTTTTAAAAATTAAAATTTTTATTTAAATTATTCAGTTTTTAAAATAAAAATTAAATTGCATTTATTTATAAATGTGTGTGTGTGTGTGTGTGTGTGTGTGTGTGTGCAAGCCTCACAGTGTTCATGTGGTGCTGAGAGGGCAATTTGTGAGAGCTAGTTCTCTCATTCTGTCATGTAAGTTCCACAGATCAAATTCTGGTCCTCAGGCTTGGTGGCAAGAGCCTTCACCCACTGAGCCATCTCATCTGCCCAGTTTGGTAGGCTTGGCTTATAAATCAAAATGAGTCAGTAAATATGATCATGAAAAAAGAAAGAAAAAAGCAAACAAGCAAGTTGCCTGCATGGTCAGCTTCTGATTCTTTGTCTTAATAAGTTTTTAATTAGCATATAACATAATGAGTTTCAATATGAAACTTTCATGTGTATATATCATTGTTCCTTGCTTTGTTTGCTCCTCCACTGCTTTCCTCCCTCCTCTTACTCATCTTTCTCCTTACAAATATTCCCCCTTCTGTTTTGTCACGTGTGTGTTCTACACATGAGAGAACATATATGTGTTCTTTCCTTCTCCCATTACCCTCATTGCTGTCCCCCCTCCCTTTAGAGCATTTTAGTCTCCCTTTGACACTCATGTATGATTTAATTCTGTCTTGACCATGAAGCAGAAGTGTCCAACATTTGCCTGCTGAGAAGCTTATAGAATGCAGGGTCACCAAAGGAATATAAACAGAAACAACCTGTGTGAAGCAACAGCGCCAGCCTCTTCCACATAAATTCAACTATAATTTTAAGTTCATTTGATAAAGACAAAAATCTATACTGAAATCTATAGTGAACTCACACACCTCTCTCTGGTAATTCCCATATTTATCCATTATTACAGAAGTGTGGTTGTTTGTTGTTTGGTTTTGTCTACTGCTAAGGATTAAAGCTGGGGCCCTGGGCATGCTAGACAAGTGCTCTAATACTGGTAACACTGAGATACATATCCTTATCCTTGAATTGTTGAATCAGGGTCTTAGTATGTAGTCCAGGTTGGCCTTGAGCTTCTTATTTAGCACACGCTGGCCACAAACTCATAATCCTTTTCCCTTTGCCTTCCATATGCTGCCAATATACGTTTTAACAATGTGCTTAAAACTCATACTAGTCAAAAGTCAATGATGGGCTTCTTTGTAGCATTTTATAATGTATATTCCCTTCTTCCATGCCTACTCAAATTGTTCCTTCAAAAACTTGAGAGCTCAATACCTGACGACTGATTTCACGATGATAATAAATGCAACATCTAAAACAATTAACTAAAAAAATTTCCAGAGTACCACTAGCAAAGATCACTCAGAGGTGAACTGTATTTTTAATGTCATCTGCTAGAAGAGACAAGTATTTAATGCATAAGAGTTCTAAGAGGGGCTGTTTAAGAAGCAGATTACCAATGGCAAATATATTGTTAGAGCCCATAGGCAAGGATTTTCAGAATGTAAGTTGCCTGTTACACCTTATTGCTTTTCTTCCAAATTTCAAATATTCGAGAAAATCCATCTAAAAATCTCCTCGGTATTTGTGCTGGATAACTTTAGTGTCAACTTGACACACCTGGGTTGAGGGAGCCTCAGTCGGGGAATTGCCTCTATTGGACTGGCCTGTGACCATGTCTGAAGGGCATCTTCTTGATGAGTAATGTGGGAGGGCCCAGCTCACTGTGGGTGGTGCCACCCCTGGGCAGGTGGGCCTGTGTTGCATAAGAAAGCAGGCTGAGCAAGAGCAGGGAGCAAGTCTGTAAGCAGCATTCCTCCATGGCCTGTGCTCCAGCTCCTGCCTCCAGGTTCCTGCCCTGAGTTCCTACCTTGGGCTCCCTGATGAATGCATGTGACCTGGGAGATGTAAGACAAATAAACCCTTTCCTCCCCAAGTTGGTACTGGTCAGAGTGTTTTGTCACAGCAATGAAGAACAAACTAAGACAGTATTTTAATTGTTTCCTGAATTACCTGTAGGATGCTGGGCTTATTTGTATAGGGTCTGATGTGTGCCTACCATTAAATCAAGATTATGTTTTATACTGAAGTTTATATTGAGCCAGGTCAATTACCTGACCTTGTTTTTGTCAAAGCATTCATTGGGTGTGATTTGAGATGCTTTTAACCATTTTCATAGCACTTGTTCTCAACTTTCCTTGTAGGAAGAATGCGTAGGACCTTCAGTAAGTCATACTCATTAGGAAATGAACTTGATATTAGATAGATGGAGGGCTTCTTAAATAGCATACGGAAACTCCATTTCTTCCTCCGGGTGATTCCACTTGATTCTCCCAACAATAGAACTTGACTGAGAACCTGTCAGGATTGGGTAAATCACTTCTGTAAGTGTGACATGCTGTTCCTCTGAAATGTTGAATCAAGGGTTCTGAAACTTTCTGATCAATAATCAGATGAATTATTCATTGTACCACTGGCTTCATTTCTGTTGCCATAACATAACCAAAAAAGAAAAACAAAAAAAGAAAAGTAGAGAAAAAGTGTTTATTTTAGCTCATAATTCTAGGTTACAGTTCATTATGTGAGGAAGTCAAGGCAGTCTAGATAATTCCTCATTGTAACTTTCTTCTCAAATGAGTCTAGATTGTATCAGGTTGACAGTTTAAACTAGCATGTCATCAAATATTTGTGTGACCCTTTATACCATCTAAACGTAAAACAAGTGTTTGCAGGCATCTACTAAATTTCACAAGCATCATATCAGCCTGTGTACTAAGACGAGGGAGTTTCCTTCACTTTATCTCATTCTTCATTATCCTGAGAAAGAACAGAAATTCCATTGTCAAATTCTAAAAGCAGTTGTAGTAATTGTGGAAAACAGGACAAACTCCCTCAATTGCTCCTAGTGCAAATGATAACCCCATCACAGGGACACATTTTACTAAGTACATGTTTAAGGCAAGGGAAGAGCAGGGTGTCTAAATAGTTCTCTGAAAGTCTAGCAGCTGTAACTTTGAATTTAGTCAAGCAATCCACTGCATGCAACACAAGCCTGACCATGACTGTACTCCATATTTAGTTCACCTCATCTCAATTATTATGAGAAGGAAACTTTCTAAGCAAAATTTCTGCCTCAGCTTCATGAAGCAGATGTCCACAGACTCCCTTCTTAGGTTATGAGATTCATGAGCAAATCTCACCAGCACAGGTGGATGCTCATCCTCTTTCATGTCCACCTGTCATCCTTGATGATGGAAAAGAAGTAAAAGTCTCTCATCTCCCTGAGTGTTTCTTTCCAAACACATCTCTCGCAGCTCTCCAGCATCTGTTTCTGCTGTGCTTTAGAACTTAACAGTGTTTACTGTGATCTCAAAGTAATTTCTCAAGACCACATCAGCAGAATTGACCTGGCACTCCAGCAGTGCCTGAGGATTATCAGAAGTGAAGAAACCTTCTGGGATCTCAGCACCCTCATGTCCATCCACAGACAACCTTTGTTTTCCCATAAGAATTAACATTTTGTGGGCTGGAGAGATGGCTCAGTGGTTAAGAGTACTGACTGCTCTTGCAGAAGACCCAGGTTTGATTCTCAGCACCCACACAGCGGCTAACAACCATCTGTAACTCCAATTCCAGGGGATCCAACAGCATGTTCTGACCTCCACGGGCAGTGCATGACACGGTTGCACCTACCTACATGCAAGCAATACATTCATATGCATAAAATAATAAAATATTTAAAGAATTAACATTTCAAATAAAAACTTAAGGTCTTTGCTTTCTTCATTTGAAGGTTAAGATAAAATGTGTCCAACCTGTTGGCCATCCCTTCCCCTTCTGCACTGGGGTTCTAAGCGTTGCTGCTGTTTGTAGTCCAGTTCAGGTGTTTCATTGTATTTTTTCACTTCAGTGTCCTGATTTCATCTTTACTCAATTTTTGAACTCATTTTCTGGGTCTACTATGGGACTTGCTCAAATACTAGGAAGATTCCCATATTGTTGATATTGCATTATTCCTAAAACTGTCCTAAATGGTCTCTTCGCAGATGTAGAAAAACACATTTCAGATGATTTTGAGAAATAAAACAACCCTGTTATTCTGTAGTTTCTGCACACCCCTGTAGCTGTATAATTTTCAGATGGAAGAATTATCAAAGTGTTTGGTGCATAGTCAATAATATTTATTTAGCTGATGTGTATTTTATCTTCTAAGTCTGCTCTCCTGTAATCCTCCACCCACTGTAGCATCCAACTGGGTCCTGTAGGAACCTGAACACAGCCATGTTGTGTGTTCTTCCGTATATGTCTGGGAGCTGTGACATCATCACCCACCTTCCAGCTGACCTGGTACAATTATTCTGGTAATTAGTAAAGACAGTCTAGCTGCCTCATACCTGCCATCTCATAAATTGGGAGGCTGAGACAGGAGGAATGCCAAAAGTTAAAAGCTAGTTTGGGCTGGTGAGAGGGAAGGAGGGAGAGAGGGACGGAGGGGGGCAGGAAGAGGAGGAAGAGAAGGAGGAAGAGGAGGAGGAGGAAGAGGAGGAGGAGGAGGGGGAGGAGAAGGAGGAGGAGGAAATGATACTTTTTGAATGATACTTTTTCTAACTAGTTAATGTAACCCTGGATAAAGATATGACTTGACTGAGCTGTGGAAGGTTCAGCATCAACCCATATAGATTAGAAGCCTAAAATGAAAAGGATTTTATTCTGGTGATAAGTAGATAAGAATGGAATTGATTCTGTTATGATGTTCCCTTAATTTTTTGAATACTTTCTGAATTACATGCCAAACATTTCAAAGAGCTCTAGCATCAAAAGTCAGCTTTAGTGATTTATTACTTGACTTACACTATTAGGTCAATCCTCAGTTTTGTTTAGAGCAAAGAATTGGAAATCAATTCACTTACAAAGATTTCCTAGTCACTTACTGGAGTCATTCATTTTCTTAGATTCTGGGAGCTGTACCAAAAATACTTTACCAGTACTTTTCAAATCCCTATTAATTATATCTGTTAGTTTTTGCACTTAGAATCATATAGTTTAATCCTTTGCACTCAGAAAGAGGTAAGACTTGAAACAGTAATAATTTTAACATAACTTTGCCAGAATAGTTTTAAAAATATTATAACTTCTGCATTAAGTATGCTTTGAACATATTTTTGTCAAAAACTTGGTACTTTATGCTTTTCATTCAATAAGTAGAAAAATCTCCATTCTATTTTCTTTTAGAAAAGCTATTCCTCATTTGGAAAGTTAACCAACCAAATCATGCTAACCCCTTGTTGGAAAGAAACTGAGCTTTATCTTTTAACTTAAGTAGTACTTTAACATGTACTTCAACAACTACTGGAAAACAAATTATGAAATGCAGCTTTTATGAGTGATTCCCCTAAAGTGGCCAAATCTCACTGATTCTCAATGAATCAATTTTGATAAATCATAAGACAATAAATCATGTTATCACAACTTAATTTGTCATCATGTAATTTTACATAACAGCAGACACAATGAATAGCTAAAGTAAGTGACTGTGAAGAGAGAACTGTGGTAAACACACCTGCCTGTCTTCAGCAGGTTTGTAGGTATG
The DNA here is from genome assembly GCF_000622305.1 of Nannospalax galili. Lineage (NCBI taxonomy): Eukaryota > Metazoa > Chordata > Mammalia > Rodentia > Spalacidae > Nannospalax > Nannospalax galili. Next base: position 802,683 of record NW_008354281.1, read on the forward strand.
CACTGAACTCTGCCATCAGATATTTGTAAGTTTTAAATATCATATATATTCAAAATCATCCCAAAGTTTTTGACAAGGTAAAATTTTCTGTGAATTTTATGAAAGAAAAATGTTTTAAATGCTAAACTGACCTGGGCACTATCATGGAACTGCATATTATACAATAGGAAATATTAACTATATTATAAAATGAACTAGCATATAATTAGAATAAATATTTCAATATCTGGTTTGACAAGCTACACTGTAATCACTTTATTGAAATTAAAATAGATCACATTAAACCTTTATATGTAGATGTGCTTTCCACCATAACTACAAAATATTGAGACTTCCTGGCTGCTCCAGAAAGCCATCTTTTCATTTATCTGGGGTCTAGCTCCAGCTTGCTGCAGCATGTCAGACATGACTGTGAACACCAGCTCTGGGATCATCATTTAGTATTTGATGGAAAAGAAGGAAGCTGTAATGGAAGCAAAGAAGTGAAGAGAGGGCCCTGCGGATGTGATGCTGATGAGGAAAATGTGGAGCAGGAAGCTAACAATGAGGTAGAGGAAGAAGGCAGGGAGAAAGGAGAGGAAGGTAATGGTGAGGAAGAGGATGGAGATGAAGATGAGACAGAGGCAGCTGTGGACAGGCAATCAGCTGAAGATGATGATGATGTTGATACAGAGAAGCAGAAGACTGATGAGGAAGACTAGACAGTGAAAAAGGAAAAGTTCAACTTAAAAGGTCACTATGACCTATTCACCCCCCACTTCCATCTCAGAATCTAAACCTGGTCACTGTCAAGAGGCAAGCCAGCCCACCTACAGCAACCAGTGCCACCCACAGGGGACACGCATTTTCTACCACCTCACCAAACCAGAGTGTGAATTTGCAATGGGGAAGAAAAAGGAACCAAAACCTTCCAAGGCCCTGTTTGATTTTACTTGAAGTACTTTAAAAAAGAAAATTTGTATTTTTTATTTACATTTTATGATTTTGTACATATTGTTAGAGGTCTGTCATTTGTAATGGCAACAAGTGATCAAAACAGCCTTCCTGTGTCTGTCCTAATTCTGACCTTACTTGTGGTGTGACCATGTTCATTATAATTTCAAAAGATGAAAACAAAACCTTCTAATAAAAAGAAAAGCAACAAAAATAACAAAAGCAATCTTTTGATCATTCCCATAACTTCTCTTGTGTATGTATCTAGCTGTACTTTAAGTAGCTGTTTTGTATGAGACAAAAAGTTAAAAAGCCAAAGATAAAACTCTTCCTTCCTGTCCTTTCTATGTCTGTGAAGTTGCTGTTTAGTTATTTATTTGGCTTATTTGATAGTATGTGTGAAACAATGTCCAACAATAAACCAGAATTTTATTTTGCTGAGTTCTAATAAAAACAACAAAATTGAATAGTTCTAGAAAATGTCCCAACTACTCTTAAAAAGACTTCATGCTTCAGAGAAAAAAATCATTTATGATTATGAATATCTGAAAAAAATACTCACTTTAGAAATGGATTTTTAGCTTTTAGTGCTTTTCTTTAAATTTTAATTAATTTAAAACAACAAAATAGATCCTGACTCAACAGAGCAGAAGGGGAGAGCAAACTCATGAAAGTTGTTCTCTGACTCCCATATATGTGCCATGGCAAACATGAGCCCACACTTAACACACACACACACACACACACACACACACACACACACACCACTATTATTCAGAAATAAGTGCTCTGAATATTTTCAGTCCTATCTCCATCTATCATCTACCTATCCATCTATCAGTCATCTATCCTGTCTATGTGTTAGTGAATCTCTATATAGAAATCATACAATGTAAACTGTTTTGAAATTTAAGCTTTAGCTATCTAGCACATTATAAGATCTTTCATTTTAGTGAATGTACCACAACAACAAAAAATCTTTAATAAAGATAGAATGTTCCATTGCATGATTGAGTCACAGTTGAATCAATCCAATATAGTTGGGTATTCGTTTGCATTTTTCTCTAAAATCTATATGATTACTATCTCTATAGATGAATCATCTAATATTCCTAGTTCTTTCCTTAGAAATTATTCCTAGAAGAAATAACTCTGCCTTTGTATTCAAGCCTTTTCATAAAGGTTATATTGGCATACATGCCCACAAGCATCATAGAAGCATTCTTTCCTTGAGAGAAATTACTATACCCAACTTTCTTAAAGAGCATGAATCAGAGTAAGAAAGTGGAAACCATTGCATACTGCATCAATTGTATACATCTTCTTGTACAAGAAAAATTAGAGAGGCCTTTCATTTTCCTGCCTTATTCAGTGTTCTCTACATGGCGTCTGTATTTGTAGGTTGTTCTAGTTTGTTTCTCCATTGTAGTGACAAAACACTAATACCAACTTGGGGAGGAAAAGGCTTATTTGTCTTACATCTCCCAGGTCACAGTTCATCAGGATGCATAAGGTAGAAACTCAGAGCAGGAACCGGGAGACAGGACCTAGAGCACAAACCATGGAGGAGCGCTGCTTACTGGCTTGCTGCCCTGGCCCATGCTCAGCCTACTAACTTATACAATACAGGAAAACCTGCCCAGGGGTGGCACAGCCCACATGACTCAACAATCAAGAAAATACTCCACGACGTGGCCACAGACCAGTCCAATGGAGGCAGATCCTCATTGAGGCTCCCTCAACCCAGGTGTGTCAGGTTGACAACTAAAGCTATCCAGCACATAGACCTTATAAACAGAAATTTAAATGTGCTGAGCTGTGATGAATAAGTCAATATAATTATTCTGCCAGATGTGAAAACATATCTCACCATTTAGATAGCCTATTGATTAGCTGCCCAAATGGTAGATCCCTAGAGCTGGGCCTGTTTCATTATTTGAAGAGTTTATGAGCTTGAGTATCAGAAAGTAGCAAAGCAGGAGAAGTGAACTATTCACAAAAAATTTTGGTTTTGTATTTTTATGTACTTTTTATTGTACTATTTGTGTACTTTTTATGTATTTTTATGAAAAGTACATGATCTCCTTGAGCTCAATAATTAGTTATTACCTGAAAAAAATCCATTGCAATGACAATAACAAAAATATAAAGAGAGGATATGGCATTCCTTCCCCTAAAAGGTATCAAATAAAGGCTTGAATTGTCATTAAGAGAGAAGTTATATTCATGACTGGAAGGGCACTATGAAACAACAAATAAGGATTGATAAAAGGAATATGAAGTTAGGAGGAGCAAATGTGAGATAGAAAAGACCATTGGACTTGTATTTGAACTTCATTCATTTGTCCACTCAATTTAACAAATATTAAGTACTCTTTATGGGCCAGGTCATGAGCTAGATGTTTAACTATGATGATGTGAGCAAAACTGACATGATGTTTTCCTCATAGATCTTAGAGTTTAGCGAAAAAGATAACCATTGAAAAATAAATATGTTTTTGGCTCCAGTTTATAAAGAACTTAAAAGTCTTCATTCTTGTCTTTGCAACAAGAAAAGGTATGGATTTGCACTTTATGCTTATGTCTTTCATTGGCTCCATTAGAAAACTCGAGTCTCAGAGTTAAGAGCTGTGCTCAAATCTAGAAAGGAAGATGGATGTGGACAGACATGCTGAGAGCTAGACTTAGAGCCTACTTACTCTAGAGTAGACTGGAAAGAACATTTAGCTGTTACCATAAAACATAGTGCATTCCACTTCTCAAATAAGTCACTTGGGAGGTTTGAGGATCCCAGGATAGAATGTGAAATCTAAATTACATTATGTATGTATGTATGTATGTATGTATGTATGTATGTATGTATGTATGTATGAAACAACCTCACTGAAGGAATTGGAAAACGATGAACTAAGTGACACTGAAAGTGAGTGGAATCCATTGCACTGTAGTTGATGAAGTTGGTTTTCACAGATATATGAGGCAATAATTTGATGCCATTATCTAAGCTTATTAAAACTGAAGAGTTCAGTAATCGGAGGGCAGATGGTGGAAGCCAGTTTTTCTACCTTGGGAGTCAAAGGTGGTAGATAAGCAAGGGGAGGTGGCTAGAATAATCCAGGTGCTAATGGATTAAAGATTTTAGTAAAATCTCATGTTTAGTTCGACATAACTGACTGTTGTGGATGCATGTGTATATAATTGCTAGTGTACATGCTAGTGTATTCACTTGGGTTTCTTTTCTTTTGGCATAGAGGAAAATGAAACTACCTATCAATAACTGTTCCTAGCACACAGGATTTTATTTCTAATATCATTTTTCAATGAAGGAACAGTTCTCCTTAGAGAAATGGCTATTTCTAGGACTAGGATAGGGTATTTGTAAGACCAGCCTAGAGCATCTTGTATGGCCAAAAATAATAAAGTGTTAAAAACAAAAGAAGCCCCCTCTCAACAAACAACATTGAAGGTTTGTTAAGGGGTAAATGGCTAAATGAAAGAATTCTTGACAGTCAAGTTTACAACAATCTCAGGAAAAAAATAATGAAGATTTTATTATGATGGTGTTGGCAGAAACAGGAGATGCATTACCACACCCGGTCACTTCTGGGCATCAGATACTTCAGTCTGAAACCATAGATAGGGTACATAAACAACAACTCTCAAAGGTCTGTCTCCAGTGACCCATCTTCACCAACCATACCTCCTTCTTCAAAAGGTTCCACAGTATCCCAAAATAGGACCACCAGCTGGGAAACAAATGTTCAAATATCTGAGCTTCTGGGGAAACATTTAACATTCAAATAATAACAGACATAATAAAGGAGAGTTATATGATCACATGTAGTAAGGGGAGATTAGAGATTACCTGATGACAAAGTACATGAGATAATGATTTACTTTAGAGATTCTGGATTTTCCTTTAAAGGCAGGTGGTTGGCCCAGAAGGCTCCTGGAAGTCTCTTTTATTACATTTATATTTTGAGAGAAGGGAGTAGTATCCATAGATTCTCACTTGGTGACTGATGCTTTCATTGTGTTCTTTAATCCTTACTATGAGATTTCTTCCTTTACAGATATCAAACACTTCTTTTCCTATTTATTCCTTCATATTCATACCTTAGCAGGCCCATCATTCTGAATATAAAGAGAATAACAACTGGGCCCTCCAAACTGCTTGTGAATCTTTTTATGTGTTGCAGTTAAACTGTAGACTCGGGAGGAAAAATAAAACTCTCTTCAGCATTTCTGCTTGGTAGTGAAAAATATCATTTGCCAAGCAGAAATTCAGTCTACCAGTTTACAGCTGAGACTCCTTAGCAGTCTCCCTCCTTCCATTCTTCTCCCTCATCTTTTTGTGTAGCATCTGAGAGTGGGGGGAATACTGGTTTATGTGACCATAGGAAATGGGCTGATATAAGGATTCTGTAGTTGTCCTCTGACCTTGTAAGTCCTTTGCATTAGCAGGTCCTGAGGGCCAGCACTGGGACCACTGTATCTGCTGGCATGTTGTGCCTCTCATGGCCTTTAGTTATCTGAGCACCACTGACAATAGTAGACTCATCTCTACTATAAACCTTGTTTGTCCAACTCTTAGTTTCTATGACTTTCTTGGACATCTGTGTGTAATGCATATTCTTTTCCACATGACTGCAAATCTGAGTAGTTGGGACAGGTATGTTAGACCTGCTTTCTCTGTACCCTTTGCTTTTCTACTCTCTGGAGTTATTGGATGTGGTGCTTCTTCTAAGTGTATGTAGTCCCTTTAGACCAACCCCTGAGAAGAAGGGCAGTATCCTGTCTGTACTAGTATCTCTCTAAATTGTCCTACTGCCTGGGAATTGAGCACAGTAGGGCCAGTGAGATGGCTCAGTAAGTAAAAGTGTTTGCACCAAACTGATGACCTGAGTTTGACCCCTCGGTCCCACAGGATGGAAGGAAAGAACAAATTTCAGCACGTTGTCCTCTGGCCCCTACACTTGTATGACACTGTGTCCTGAGCAGCCTATTTCCTCCGAGGGGCGGGGCCTGCTGTGGAGAATTGATTGTGGAGAGTTAGCAGCAAAGGGAAGAGTTTTCTGCACCATCTTGGATAGGAGATATGACTGGCATGCGGTGGCCAGGCCCGCAAGAACGGAATGGCCTGACATTTACTGACCTGGGGCAAGACTGCGGGTCCACGAGGCATGGATGATAGCAGTGACTCTGGACGGGCTGCAGAAGCAATCTGGAATGGTGGGCTCTGAGCCGTGGCATAGCGCTGAGCACCAGGTGTTCATTTCTTTGTGAGTCACTTCCCCCAACAACGGTATCAACTACAATAAGTTCACATAAAGATATGTTATATGGTTTGGCTGATAGCGCAAGAGACCCGAGAGAACTCGGGCGACAAAATTGGAGTAGGCTGGCCAGAATAAATGAACCACAGCCTTGGGGTTGCGGATTTGGGGAAGCAATGCTGTTCCTGCCACCTCTGCAGCAGGTTAGCTGGGCTCTGATTCCAAATCCAGGAGCAGCTGCCAGGAACCCAGGGGAGAGGGCAATCAAACCCCATATGCTTAATGGGGTTAGTAATAGTCACGTGGGTTATAGGATGGATTATAAAATCTGTAACTCAAAGAGGCCAGCCATGCAGAAGTGTGGGTCACAGCTGTGTTGTAAATGTTGGGGTATGTTGCAGGTATGTGAAGACTTGTTAAAGGTTATCAAGAGGCTAGAAAAACTTTTACTGGCTTTGGACACAAACAGAGAGCCCAGAGAGGGAGCGTGGCCACTTTGCCTAATAAAAGACATGCCCCAGGCAGGGGAAGCTGAAAAGGCTACAGAAGTCTTGGCAGATGCAGTTGCAGAGCTTGAGAGAGAAGAAAAACTGGACATTTGAACTTGTGTAAGGTCCAAGGACTCAGAGGAAAAGACAGATAATAGTAAAAAAGGAAATGACCTAAAAATAAAAGTAGCTAAAGCTTCCCCTCAGACTCTACCATTGATACAAAAAGGAAAAACAGGTAACAGTGCTGTAGCTAGGAAATGCTCCACACTGAAACTGTTAAAACTGAAAGACAAACAAGCAATCAAAGAGCCCCTAGCTACGTGGCTTGTGAGAGTGTGGGACATGGGAGCAAATGACATCAGTCTAAGTCCTTCAGAAGCTTCACAGGTGAGTTATATAACCACCCATCTGTCCTTGTGATATAGGCTGTTCAACCTAGGCCAATGCAGGAGGGGAGCAGTCCTTAATGGGATGGCTGGTTGAAGGCATTAAAGGTACATGATCATCACCAAGGGAGAGCAACATGATTAGCAAGGGCTGAGGTCTATAAAGGAGGGGTAAGCATTACTGAGAGAACTAGGTATGAAAAAAGCAATATATAATGTCCAGTTCATTGGGCCAGATAAAACTGTGACCACCAGAGATATAAAGGAAAGCTTAATTCAGCTGGGACCTCAAGAATGGTATGGCGCTTTAATGGTTTTGCTCAGCCCTTTTATAGGACAGGATCTTTATGAACTGAGAGAGGCTTTAGCAGATATAAGTGACTCTGACCAACATGTGAAACATGTCTATAGAATAACAGAACACCCTACAAGAGATATAAAAAAGACCAGACAGAAGGAATGGTCCGTTTGAGTTACTCAAAGACAAATGTGGCAAGACTTATGTTGAGCCCAAATTCCCAGAAATAAAATATATAGAAAATCAAATTCAGTACTAAGGAGTTTCTGGAAGGCTTTAAAACCAGAAGAACAGTTTACCAAAGGCATTTAAAGGATAAAAACTGTCCTGAGGTGGTTAAAAATCCCCAAAGATTAAATAAGGTGTATTTCTCTTCTGATAAAGGCTGTAGAGGGATGGGGCCAGTCTTTCCCACTAAGGCCTCCCCCAACAGCCAGGTGTGGTCAATGGAGAGGTGACAGCTATAGCTACAGTCAGGAGGCAGACCCAGGGCCTCCCTAACTCAGGGAACCAACAGGTGCAGTGGGGACAGGAGAAGCCCCCTGCCTCCTTAGCCCAGTGCAGGGTCAGGCAACTGGAGCCAACCCCTGTAAGTGTATCAAGAATAAAAGAATACAAAGAGACTCCATGTAAAATCCCCCAAGTGTGAAATGACTCCAAAGGGATAACTAAAGATGGTAAAGAGCTAACCAAATTAATGCCTTGTACCCATGCTATGGTACCTAACAAGAAGCTATGGAGAAAACAGTGAATATGAATGGATAAAACCTTTCCATGCTATGTGAGACCTTGTCTATGATTGATTTAATATATAATTTTAACCTTCCTTCGAGTGACAAATGTGAAACCTGTTTGAAAGATATCTGAAGAAACAAAAGCCAGTTATAGCTGTAACATTCTGGGGAATTTTATGGTTGGGTAAGATGAAGACAGAGACTCCCAAACTATACAACTGTTAAGAAAATCTACAGTACCAGGGGTGGGTTGCCCCCTATGAGCTGTTGATCAGAGAGAGACCCTAGAGGTCCTCAAATTCACCAAGGCTATTGCCATTAATGCCAGTTGTACACTAGAAAGCTTGGTAAGGCCATGTTGCTGAAGACACTGCATGACGTGAGCATGGGAGAAGAAGAGATAGAACTGAGACTAAGCCAAAAACCTCCATGCCACTGGATGGATGACATTCATATTGCCAGAAGGTACTATTCAGGTGGTTGGGGAAGAAAGGATCCCCTATAATTCTACTCAACAATGAACCCCACATGCTGCACACTATGGACATGTCAAGCAATGCCTGCAAGTGCAATAATGGCTCAACCAACGTAGGTACAACGGACAAATTTTTGATTGTATAAGGCCTGCTCCTAGGGGTGGAACACACATCTGGTGCTGTAGACCAGGCCAACGCCTTGCATCATGAAAGGCTACAGGCCCTAGTGGGGACAAGTATATTGTTTAATGAATATAGTACTCCTACTGGGACATCTTCTAGGCAGTTTTCTTTACATTCGTGTTTGTTTAGCTGTGTCTACTTCCTTCTATTTGTCTTTATAGTAAAAGAAACACCCCTGAAATAAATCAGTGGCCACAGCTTAAAGGTGAATAATGGGGAAGCCCAAGAAGTCACTATCTTGCCATGATACAAGAGAGATTACCCAACATCTGTCACCCCCTCCAAGACACAGGGACCTTAGCAGAAGATTGGTGGAAAGATTGTAAGAGCGGAGGAAAGGGGTGGAGTGTGTCTAAGCAGCCTGTTTCCTCTGAGGGTGGGGTCTGCTGAGGAGAATTGACTGTGGAGAGTTAGCTGTGGAGGGAAGAGCTTTCTATACCATCTTGGACAAGAGCCACAACTGGTGCGTGGTGGCCAGGCACACAAGAATGGAATGGCCTGGCATTTACTGACCTAGAGTGAGACTGCAGGCCCACAAGGCATGGATACTGGCAGTGACTATGGGCGGGCCGTAGGAGCAATCTGGAGTGGCAGGCTCGTGATCTGGAATGGCGGCCTCTAAGCTGCTGCACAGAGCTGGCCACTGAGTGTGTGTTTCTTTGTGAGTCACTTCCTTCCCCCCAATGGTATGAACTATAATAAATTCACATAAATATATGTTATATGGATAGTCTAATAGTGCAAGAGACCCTGAGAGAGCTCAGTAACAGACACAGCACTCCAGATAGAAAATAGAGAGACCGAGAGAGAGAAAGATTGATAGATGATAAATAGATAGATAGATGATAGATAGATAGATAGAAAATAGAGGATAGATGATAGAAGATGATAGAGAGATAGATAGATGATAGATAGATAGAGAGATAGATAGATGATAGATAGATAGATAGATAGATAGATAGATAGATAGATAGATAGAGAGACAGATGTAATCTTAAAATTTTTTAAATTGAGCATAAGAATGTGACAGAGGCTGGGGCACCTGGAGTTCTTTTGTTCAGCTCTTTGAGCTGTTGACAAACTTCCTCCCTATACATACATGGTTTTAAACATTCTTGCTGTTAAGTTACTCTCCTGTCACACATTCTTCTCTATTCCACATTTTGAGTTTTTCAAACTTGGTCTTTATTCGTGAATCCAAGATTTTAGAATTTCCTCAAAACCAGCAGAATTTCCAGAGAAAAGCCAAGCCAATACAGATCTCTGTTTTGCAAATGCAGGACCACTGCTTTCGAGACTACTACGGGACAAAAACCTCACAATTTGATACTATTTTAAACATTCCTTCATCTTTCACTCATTGATCAAGCCAAGCCTTGCCCACTTTTCCCTCAGGACTCTTTTATCAGCTGTTCCCTTTACTGTAAACATAGCTTTCTCTCATTCTGTACACATGTCTCACCCATGCCTCACTGTAGTTTTACCTGGCTAACTCCTACTGACTCTTCCCGTCCCAGTTTGTCATTGCTGAGATAACATGGAAAGCCACTTGTCAGTGTGAGTGCTGCAGGAAACTGTAGCATTCAAGTGAAACATGGGGAAAGTCTAAGCGTATTAGGGTGTATGATAGAACCTATGAGGGTCTAAGTGACGCATAGTGATGCCATTTGCACAGTAAGATACACTTCAATTGTAGAATATCAATCACTTTTATAGCTTTTTAGTTAAGTTTTTAGTGAGTTATGCCCTATAAATTAATAAATTTCAGCTTTACTTGCAGTAAACAACTTTTATAGATAATAGTTATATTACAGAAAAGAATCTTCTCAGAAAATGCCAGTGGGTAATTCATTCATGTGTTTGCAAAGAGGCTGACCATGTCAAGTCTCTAGAGACTTATTCATGGGAATTTCTTCCTCCTCTAGGAGTGGAGCATATTGTAGAACTACTGCTAAATCGTTTCCTTCTCAACTTCCTTCTATAAGCACTGCTGACCTTCATCTGGATAGGTGCCCCTACCATGTTTTCATACTTTCCTCTTTCCTCCAATCAAGTGGTTTCTGATGTTTTATAACTTATCAATCTCTTATTGACTGCAGTCCCCTTAATACTGTGAATTCCATTAAAATTATGTTTGCATGCTTTTTATTTATGATTGTTTGCCTGATGCCTTGTGCCTAGCCTGTGATATCAGCCAACATTATTTGTAAATTGTTGAACTGTTCAAATGTATCTGTTCCCTTAAACTAATTTGTTTACTCCATCTGTAAACTGACATGTTGCTTTTAGAGTATATTGAATAAAGTTTATATGCAGTTAAACTTTGATTGATGATTTTAGCATTGCATAAAAAGATTCATGGATTACTTGAAAAAATCTTGTTACAATAATTAGATTTGATGTTCTCATTGAATATAAGGCATGATATATGTCTTTGCCCTTTCTAGAGAGGTTTCATTCCTTCCTAGCACATTTCTGCTGATTTACTTGCCCTGTTTCATTATCCCTCCTCTTTTCTGTCAGCAACTTACTCTTCTTATTTTTGTATATTTTTTAAAAATTCTTTTGATTTATTTTATTTTTATTTTATGTGTATGAATGTTATGGCTACATGTGTGTAAAAGTGCACCCACGTCATATAATGCCCAAAGAGGACAGAAGAGGATGTTAGATCCCCTAGAACTGGAGTTATAGACAGTTGTTAGCTGCCATGTGTATGCTGGGATTCGAACCCAGGTCTTCTGCAAGAACATCCAGTGATCTTAACCACTAAGCCATCTTTCCAGCCCCCTCATATTTGTGTCTTAGTTTTCATCAGCATCTATTTCTGGTTTATAATTTCCTTTCATCTCAAAAATTCATTTCTGTTCCTTATTTTATGTCATCTCATAGAGAGAATTTTAAAAATGACATTTCTCTTGTGCTTGAATTCCATATTAAAATACTAAGCTTATTGTTGCTGTAGTAATTATAAGTTTAGAGTTATCTTTGTCCTACATGGCTGAACTCCAATTATCTAGGAGTTTGTCTGATAAGATTGTAATTAAGACTGGGAAGACTGATGATTCAAACAATACCTCAATGTAATGCAATTCTTAGTAGCAATGATAACTGGGTTTAGGTGATAACTGATATTTTTCCAAAACTAAATCACTGTACACCAAGAGAATATGATACTTTCTATTGCCATATGCCTGTTTTGATTTGGATGTGCCTGAGCTTTCTGGTGCTATGGCTCAGTAGTGCCAATCCTCCTCTGTTACATGCTTTGTATTCTAATTACTGATAATTCTCTGCTCAGATAATATTTATAATCTCATTTGGTTTTCAATGAACATGAACACATCATTTATGTAATTAGTTCACCTCTATTCTTATTATATTACCTAGTTTTATTAGCAGCAAAGAAAACGGCACTATTTAGTATCATTCTAATTTTAATTATAAATGTAAATATAGATACTTAAATTACATGAAAAAATGATGTGGTTATGTAGATGCTTATGGGCGTGCACGCTCTCTCTGTGTGCACTCCTGGGAATGGCACTCTTGGGATGGCACTCCCCCGCCATGCGTCTGGCGGAAAGCTGGTCTGGTCCCGTTGGCTTCTCCGTGTCTCTATGGGCCTCAGGCGTGGTGTGCGTGGATATCTCGGGGTCGCTCCGGGCCCCTGGATCTCCGGGCCCCTGCCACACCTGGCTAGTCGCTGGCGGGTCTGGCCACAGGCGTCTCTGGCCGTGGCTGCGGATGCCCCGCAGGCTTTTCCTGGTGGCTCGAGTCCCGAGTCTCTGGAGCTTCTCTGCTACTGAAGCATTGTCCAGCCGAAATCCCGTCTCTATTCACCCTTGTACTCTTCCTCAGAATGCAAGGTTCCTGGCCACAGAACCGCACAGGGAAGAGTACAGAGACGGCGAAAGCTAGTATGTCTGCGGGTCGGTAACGAGGGAGTGCTGCCCCCCGGTGAGATTGGGCTGCCGGTAGTGACACAAGACTCAAGGCTCAGCTTAGTCTGTGCTACAGCTTTATTGTCTGAGACCCAATCTCTGGGACCCAGTCTCCAAGACCCAATCTCTGACTATTAAGAGAATACTAGAATATTTATACCATGGGGGTTAGTGGTAAAAGCTTTTAGATACTTTGTGAGATATTCTATTTACATGTGGAAGTGGATTTCTGCCAGACTGCTGGCGCCTGGAAAATCACA